>NW_007231856.1:217905-221619 GCF_000164805.1 Carlito syrichta | reverse complement strand
TGAGTCTATAATACTGAGTGACCTCTCACAGAAACAAAGATCTGAGTATCACATGTTCTCACTCATATAGTGGACCTTGATCATCCAACGCACTACCATAAGAAAATGGCTGACAGTGGTGGGGGATACTGGGGGGAGGGGAAGGAGAGTGGCACTAATGGTAGTAAACATCTGTCTGGGGACGGTGAGACACCTGTTATCAACAAGGGGACCTAAATGAAGCATATTTGTATACCTAACCCTTAACTGTACCCCACAACATCATAATAAAAAAGGTGAGTGGATTGCCTGATCCTGTGGGTTCGAGACCCGCCTGGGCAACTTGGCGAGACCTCATCTCTACAATAAATCAAAATGAGCACGGTGTGGTAGCGCGCGCCTGTAGTTCCAGCTACTCGGAAAGCTGAGGTGGAAGGATTGCCGGAGCCCAGCAGGCCGAGGCTGTGGTGGCCGGAAGCGGCCACTGCACTCCAGTCTGGGTGACAGAATGAGACTCCAAGTCAAAAAAAAAAAAAAAAAATTGATAAAAAAAAAAAAAGAATAAATACCAAGTCATCCTTCAGGTCCAAACGCCCAGCAATCCAAGTTTGCAATGGGGATTTGACGCAGTAGTGGTACATATCAAAGTGTCTTAGAGAGTTCACTTGGCTACAAGCACAGCCTTGTGAATGCCCAAAGACTGAATTAAGGCAGTCCAGAAGCTGAATGAGACCCCAATCTTAGGGTGAACTTATACCCTCCAGTGGTCAATTCACATCTGGGCATAGTGTTCATATCTGGATACTGACTTTAAGAAAGTGTCACTCTGAGCCGGGCTCGGTGGCTCAGCCTGTAATCTCGCACCTTTGGGAGGCTGAGGTGAGTGGATTGCCTGAGCCTGCGGGTTCAAGACCCGCCTGGGCAGACGAACCGTCATCTCTACAATAAATCAAAAAATGAGCCGGGCGTGGTAGTGCGCGCCTGTCATTCCGGCTACTCAGAAGGCTGAGGCGGAAGGATTGCCGGAGCCCAGCAGGTCGAGGCTGCGATGGCCGGGAGAGGCCACTGCACGCCAGTCTGGGCGACAGAGTGAGACTCCAACTCAAAAAAAAAAAAAAAAAGAAAGAAAAAAAGAAAGTGTCACTCTGAAGAGCTATTATTGCTCCCATATTTAAGATGAAGAAACTGACGCTTACAGTTTTCAAGGTGCTGAATCGCTTTGCCAGTGTGTGTCCTGGTGTATGCATCTTCCAATAGAGATGATTTTGAATGGTACTTAGACAGTAACATTAAATAACAGTGGATCACAAGGTGAATAAAGGTATGCCCTTTTCAATTCTCTTGTTCCTACGGATAATTTCGAGGAAGTATCATTTTGGGAATATTTGTCTTTACACCCCTCTAACCCTTGCTAATCACTCAGAATCTCTGCTAGGCAACAGCTCCTAAGTAGAATTTAATATCATCACTTTCTCTTCAGTCTATTCCTTATTCTATTCATTTCTAATGGACTTAGGTTTCCATTTATAAGGTGATATAGCTTTCATTTAAGGCTAATTTTTCTTAAGTAAGAAAAGTGAGTAATTTGAAAGAAAGATATGAAAGAACTAATGGGACCAAGGGTTGCCTGAAATCTGGGAAATACTGCCTCACACTCTGTTATGACCAGTGGGTGGAAGACCTGGTGAAGCAGGTTTCCATCCAGAATGAATGAGAACTTTCTAACAATCACAGCCGTCTGGGAAGATGCTGAAGGGCCTCCTTGGGTGGGGGTTGTTAACCACATTCCTTTCACTCTGGGGATGGCAGCAGGGGTTGTTAGATGCCCTCTTGCTGGAAATAAAGCCATGGGAGCTCAAACACTAGAAAGGTTAGAAACTTTAAAAGGAGAATCTGGAAGTCTTGACTATAGAGCTTCCCAGGGATCTGGCCTCTGGAAAGACAGATTTTGGAGTAAGTTACATTCACTCCTTTTGAGGGCAAATCCCAAAGGAGAGTTCTGAGCAAGATTTGAGCAATAGCAGCACTGTTGTAGCAATGAAATAATTAACAGAACACTAGCAGATTCTGGCCAAGGTAACTTTTAAAAGAGACAACATTGGGGGAATTTAACATGTTAGGATGTTTGAGTCATATGCTTCCTAATTACACCTTCCTCTGGTGTAGCTTCTATCTAAGTATCCTGAGGGCCAAGAGGATGGGGCTGCTCCTCCTTCCTTTCACTTGTCTGCATCTCCCACCCTCATGCTCCACTTTGTGTGGTCTCTGTTTCCCCCAAGGCTGTTTATTTTAACCCTTTGGACCACTATAAAGATGGATGTATGGTTTTTTTAAAAAGTACATTAGGTCATCAGCAATTAAAAAGTAACTTTGGTGTAGAAAACGTTTTTGCAACTATACAGTCTGAAAATTCAAAATGTACAGAACTGTGCCTAGTGACCACTTGGGCCTCTGCTAAGAACTGTTGCCTAGAAACTCCCCAGGAGCTTATTTGGCAAGTAAGTTGGAAGGACAAGAATATTCAGACAGCCCCATGGAAGGTCTAAATGCTTCCTCTGGAATAACTGCATCAAGGGGAAACTCGGTCAATTGTTAGCTGACTCTTTGGGTTAGAAAGTTATTTCCTAAGATGTCCCTGAGGCCTTTCTTTCCCTCACTCACGGGAGCCAAAACGTCTGCAAGTCCTGCTGGCTCTGCTTTCAAAATACCTCCAGACTCTACCTCTTTTCTCATCTCCACCACTACCAGCCCTATCCAAGCCAGCATCATCTTTCTCTTAGGAAATTTCCTAACAGTTCTCCCTGCGTCCACCTTGCCTGCCTACATTTATACTTCCCAAAGCAACTGGAATGACACATTTAAGGTGCAACTTGGATTAGGTCATTTCTCTGCTCAAAAACTTCCCTGCACAGTGATGGTTTCCTGTCTCACTTGGGATGAAATCCAGTAAAATCTCTGCCATTAAGCCCAGTCTCATGAGGCCTCTGGCTATTTCTCTGATCTCACCTCCTGCCATCTTGGCTTCACACACACTGGTTTCCTTATTGGTCTTTGGCTGTGCCCAGCATATCCCGCCTTGAGTCTTCGCATTTCCCTCTCAATCTAGAACACTATTCTCCCTCCCTTCTTTTGCTCTCTGTTCAGAGAGGCATTCCTTTATCCTGTAAAGACATAGCCCTTCTTTCACCTGACTCTATCACTATTTCCTTACCCTTCTTTGCTATTTTTTTTTAGGGAGTTGTGAACTTTACTGATGGTTTGAGAAGAATAAAATTGAGAGTGGGGATAGGGTCACAGAGAGGTTAGAGCAAATTGCAACACAGGAAACAATTTTAAAATGAACGTTGAAGACTGTCATTTAGAAACACGTAGGGAGTCCAGCTACCGTGAATTTCTCAGTGGCAGTCTTTCCTCCTAGGTTCCCAGTCAATTGTCTCATTACTGTTGGGTTTTCTTACTCTCTCACCTGTGCCCCTAACTCCTCTTAGACTACTCGAAGAAACTCAGATGAGATTTGAGTTTTTGTTTCTTTTTGTTTTAATTAGCTCTTTTTTTGATATACAGCATATATTTAGAAATCTATACAACTTGAACAGCATAGAAACCTCCTCACACCTTCTCTCATTCTGTAAAACCTGTAGAGAGTAAGCATTAATCCAATGTGTAACACCATCAATTTTATATATATATATATATTTTTTTTTTTTTTTTTTTTTTTTTACTCTGTCGCCCAGA
>NW_007231856.1:210868-217802 GCF_000164805.1 Carlito syrichta | reverse complement strand
GCGCGCTACCACGCCTGGCTGATTTTTGATTTATTGTAGAGATGAGGTCTCGCCAAGTTGCCCAGGTGGGTCTCAAACCCGCGGGCTCAGGCAATCCACTCACCTCAGTTTCCCAAAGGCGCAGGAATACAGGCTGAGCCACCGAGCCCGGCTAATTATTTATATTAATGGAATCATTCAGTAAATACTCTCTTGGGTCTTGCTTTTCTCTGCACTGTTTATGAGATTCAGCCATATGGTGCAGCAGTTTTTCCTTTTCACTGCTGTATAATATTTCACAGTAAAACTGTATTATAATTTACAGATCTATTTTGCTATTGATGGACTTTCAAGTTGCTTCTAGTTTTGAACTATTATGAATACTGCTGCTATGAACATTCTTGTGTGTGTTTCTTGGTGTACATGTGCTTGCATTTCTGTTGGGCAATACATAGGAGTAGAACTACTGCACCAAATGGTATGTATGTTTAGCTTTAGAAGATATTACCTAATAATTTTTCAAAGCAGTCATACCAATTTATATTCCCATAAGTAGTAAGTTCTTATTTATTCATCTCCTTACCAATACTTGGTATAATATTTTAAAAAATAATTATGTATTACTCTGGTAGGTATAAAGTGGTATCATGTTGCAATATTGATGTGCATTTCCCTGATGACCAATAAAATGGAGTAATTTTTTAATAAACTATAAAGATGTGGGGTACAATTCAGGGTTAGGTATACAAACGTTGATTATACAGGTACCCTTGTTGATGAGGTATGCCCCTCCTCCCCTAGTAGTTTCCCTCAACTGCCAATCCCACCCTCCTCCCATGACAGTTTCCCACTACCACCAATCCCTTTCTTATAGTGTTATAATTGTTCAAGGTTCGCTTATGAGTGAGACCATATAGTAAAGCTGAGTACCTTTTTATATGTTGATTGACTATTTTAATATCCTCTTTAATAAAATGCCTGTCTTCCTTTCCTTCCTCCCTTTAAAAAATTAAGCTATCTTTCTTATCAATGTGTAAGTGTTCTTTTTATATCCTAGGTATAAGTTCTTTGTCGATTACAGATATTTTTAATGGGAACAACAAAAAAGAGGAAAAAAAGAAAATTTATTGGAAGAAAAAGATAATTGTCAAATGGACATTCATAGAGGGAGAGTTAAGATATCTTTTTAAAGAAATTCAAAGATCAAGTCGATGGAAATGTAATAAGAACATAGAATATATGAACATTATAATTAAGACTGATTAAACATCCATGCATATGGATAAAACTTGTATTCAACAGTAAATACTCATTCTTTTTTATCATTTCCAGAATGTATTTTAAAAACTGATCATGTATTAGACCACAAAGAAAATATCGACAGATTCTCCCAAGTAGACCTCATGAAAACCACATTTCTTAATTATAATAAAATAACTAATTATAAGTGTGCACAAACATAGCATGATCATGATGATCATAGCTCGTGGCAGCCTCGACCTCCTGGGCTCAGGTAATCCTTTCCCCTCAGCATCCTGAGTAGCTGGGACTACAGGTGTATGCCACCACATCCGGCTAATTTTTTTGATTTTTTTTTTTTTTGTAAAGACAAGGTTTTGCTATGTTGGCTAGGCTGGTCTCAAACTTCTGGACTCGAGCAATCTGCCCACCTCAGCCTCCCACCTCGCCCAGACAAGACCTTCTGAAATAACACAGTAAGGACTTTTGTGATAAAAGTAATTCTTCTCCATAAAATCAGTTGCAATGCTGACAAAAAACCTGTCAAAATCAAGTTTTTTATAACTCTGGAAATTAACTAAAGTTTTATAACAATCAGGGATGTGTTTGTCAAAGAAAACTAGCTGAACCTCAGTAAGAACTGCAGGCTTTGGAGCATTTTAATTTGCTTTAATCCTAGCTCCCTTTCCTCTTCTTTGTGGTTGCCTTGAAAAGCAAGAGTTATGCAATTATATTAGTTGTAAAAACCAGCAGACTTAGAAGCCACTGAAGGAGAAAAAAGCAATTTGGAGCTCCCCAAAGCCCCATACCCAGAGAATAACTATTGTTTTACTTCCTACAAACCCATTAAAAACTCTATTCTCCGAGTTTGTCTTATTTAACTTATTCAGAGCTCACCTTGTATGAACTGCCCTAACATTATGGAATTGGTTGAAAACAATCAGTGCAACTATTATCACATTTGTCTGAAGTGACATTACTATATAAAACTAATAAGAAATTGAAGAAAAAACTGAGGAATAAGACGTTTATGGGGGCCTTTTAAAAGTTCTGACATATGTCTGAGAGCCTAGATGTCCACATGGATGTACAGGAATATGTACCTGTCCAAGAAAGGACCTAAAAAAGTTTTAACTTCTTACCTCTGGCCTTGAGGCTCTGCATAAGCAGTAAGTGAAGGTTAAAACAGAGTTATAAACTGCCTACATGAGCACTGAAGGCGTCTCCACATATCGACAGAGGTTTTTAGCAAAGGCCAGGAGGCTTATTAATCCCAGGCACTTAAGAAAATCTCTGTCTGCTTTGAAATGGTTGTGTCTCCCTAAAATTCTTATGTTAACTCCTAATGTGATGATATTTGGAGACAGGACTTTTAGAAAGTAAGAGAGCCCTTACCAGACCTGACCAAGCTAGTGCCTTGATCTCAGACTTTCTGGCTTCCAGAATGGTAAGAAATTAATGTTTGTTGTTGAAACTATCTGGTCTATTGTATTTCATTATAACAGCTTGAGCAGACTAATAAACAGTCCAATCAATAGCTGAACACTAAACTAATTGAGCAGAGATTTCAGTGACTGCACAAAACAAAAAAATACAGACTTTGTAGAATTAGTCCAGAAATGTCACCAAACAAAAAATAACAACAACATTAACAACAATAAACTCTGCTGGGAGATGAATCTGATTTCCATAATTGATACATTATATTATTTAAAATGTCCAATTTTCAACAAAGAAAATATGAGACATAAAAATAAACAAGAAATTATGGCTCATGCACAGGAAAAAAACAGTTAATAGAAACTGTTCCTGAGGAAGCCCAGACATTAGACAAAGACTTTAAATTAGTTATTTTATATATGTTAAAATGACTAAAGGAACCCATGCCTGAAGAATTAAAGTATAAGAACAACATCTCATCAAATAGAGAATATCAATTTAAAAAATAGAAATTATAAAAGGAAACATACAAATTCTGGAATTGAAAAGTAAAATAAATGAAATTAAAATTTTACTAGAGTGACTCAATAGTAAATTTTAACTGGCAGAGAAGAAAGAATCAGCAAACTTGAGGACAGGTTATTTGAGATTATCCATTCTGACAGTAAAATATAAAAATGAACAAACCCTTACAGATCTGGGGATCTTACAGATCTGGGTATATCGTCGGGTATACCAACACACACATAATGGGAATCTTAGAAGGAAAGGAGAAATAGAAGGAAAAGAAAAGACTATTTGAATAAATAATAGTGGAAAATCTTCCAAACTTGATTTAAAACATTAATATGAATATTTAAGAACCGTAACAAGCTCAAGGTAGGATAAACTCACATAGATCTATACATCATAATCAAATGGTTGAAAGGTAAAGACAAAGATAAAGCAGCAAGAGGAGAGCAACTCAACACATATAAGTTTAACAGCTAACAGAATTCTCAGAAACTGTAATGATTAGAAGGCAGAAGGCAAACATATTCAAATTTGGGAAGAAAAAGAATTATCAACCAATATTTCTAAATTCAGCAAAAATTAAACTTCAAAACCAAACAAGAAATTAAGACATTTTCAGATAAGCAAAAACCGAGAGAACTGCCCTACAAGAATACTAAATGAAGTCCTTGCTCAAATTAAAGGACACTAGGCAATAAATCAAGTTCACATGAAGAAATAAAAAGTACCAGTAAAGGTAAATATATAGGGAAATATAAGAGAGATAACTCTTTCCTTCTATCTGATTTAAAAGACAAATGCCTAAGGTAATAATTATAATGCTATATTGGTAGATTTATAATGTCTAAAGAAATGATTTGTATGAAAATAATAGTACAAAAGAAGTGGAGGAAATGGATCTATATTGGTTCAAAGATTTTGTGTACTATTGACATTAGTTGGTATTAATCTTAATTAGATTGTTTTAAGTTAAGATGTTAATTGAAATCCCCAGAAAAATTTTTCTTTTTTTTTTTTGTTTTTTTTTTTTTGAGAAATTTCTAAGAAAATAGATATATATAGTCAAAGAAACAACAAAGAAATTAAGATGGTATACTAAAAAATATCTATTTTATCCAAAAAAGGCTGTAAGGGAGCAATATAGTACCCAAAAGACCTAAGATATCCATAAAGCTAATAGCAAAATGCAGACATAAAACTTACCTTCCCAGTTATTTAGTTAAATGCAATACATCAAACACTTTAATCAAAAAACAGAAATTGGCAGAATGGAAAAAAAATGATTCAACTATATGCTGTGATAAAAGACAAATTTTAGATTCAAAGACACAAATAGGCTTATAATAAAACAATGGGAAAAGTTATATCATGTACACAGTATCCAAAAAAGAAGTGGCAGGACTATACTAACATTAGATAAAATAGACTTTAAAACAAAAATTATTACTAGAGAAAAAGAAGGATTTTTTTAGTGAGAAAAGGTCCACTCATCAGAAATACGTAACAATTATAAACATGTATGTACATAACAAAAGAGTCACAAAATACATGAAATGATAACTAATAGAATTCAAGGGAGAAATAGACTACTCAACAATAATAGTTGGACGTTAACTCCCTAGATTTAACAATGGGTAGAACAACTAGGCAAAAGATCAGTAAGAAATAGAAGATTTGAACAGGAGTACAAACCAATTAGACCTCCATAGACATCTACAAGGGGACTCCCAAAAACCTGAAATTTATTAAAAATTGTGTATTTATTCTTATATGTTTAAATTTCAGTCACCTTCAAAGTACCCCCCCTTGATGCAATACACACAATCGAGACACTTTTCCCACTACTCAAAAAGGTTTTTGAACTCATCAATTTTGATGACTTTTAGTGCTTCTGCTGCTTTTTCGTTTCATCTCTTCCATATAGGCAAAATGTTTCCCTCTGAGAACTTTTTCCAGGTGGGGAAACAAAAGAAAGTCACTGGAGGAAAGACTGAGTGAATAGGGAGGGTGGGGTATGGGGGTCATGCTGTTTTTGGTCAAAAACTGCTGAACACTCAGCGTGGTGTGGGCAGGTGCACTCATAAATCACCCATCATGACCTGGGCAAACATGGTGAAAGAATCTCCCCGCCCTCAAATTAACTGAAGCCAAAAGCAGCTTCTAATAACAACGCTAGCTGATACACTGATGCTAATGGGTTCCTAGAACACTTACTTAGCAGGGGAAGCTTGTACTACAAGGGGCCCGCCCTCCAAAAGATAATTTTGGATTCTTTGGGGTTCCTCTTGTATAAAGCATTTCACCTCAAAACAGCATAATACATGAAATACCCTCCAGGATAGACCGTATGTTAGACCATCAAACAAGCCAAAACTAATATAAAATATTGAAATCATACAAAGTATGATTTCTGACCATAACGAAATGAAATTAGAAGTCAAAAAAGAAAGAAATTTAGGGAATTTACAAATATGTGAAAATTAAACAATACACTCCCAAATCACCAATATGTCAAAGAAGGAATCACAAGGTAAGTCAGCCAGTCTGTGTCTTTAAGTGAAATGCTTAATACATTAACATTCAAGGTTATTATTGTTTTGTGAGGGCTTATTCATGTCATTTTATTAATTTATTTCTAGTTGTTTGTATATCCTTTGTTCCTTTCCTTCTCTCATGTTTACCACTGTAGTGTGGTGATATTCTACAGTGATAACATTTGAGTCATTTCTCTTCCTTGTGTGTTTGTTCTACCAGTAGTTTTTATATTTTTGTGTTTTCGTGTAAGCCAAGATATCTGTATTTTACTTCTGGGTGTAGGACTTTCTTAAATATTCTTTAAAGTTGATTTAGTGTTATAAATTCCCTCAGCTTTTGTTTGTCTGGAAAAGACTTTATTCCTCCTTTATTTATAAAGGATAACTTGACTAAGCATAGTATCCTTGCCAGGTAGTTTTTTTCTTTTTTCTTTTTTTCCAGCACTTTGAATATATCATCCTATTTTCTCCTGGCCTGTAAAGATTCTGCTAGAAATCTGCTGTTATTCTGATTTTTCTTCATTTTATGTTTTTTTTTTTTTTTTTTTGAGTTGGAGTCTCACTCTGTCGCCCAGACTGGAGTGCAGTGGCCGCTCCCGGCCACCGCAGCCTTGACCTGCTGGGCTCCAGGGATCCTTCCGCCTCAGCCTTCCAAGTAGCCGGAATTACAGGCATGCGCTACCACGCCCGGCTGATTTTTCCATTTATTGTAGAGATGAGGTCTCGCTGCCCAGGCGGGTCTCGAACCCGCGGGCTCAGGCAATGCACTCACCTCAGCCTCCCAAAGGCGCGGGATTACAGGCTGAGCCACCAAGCCCGGCTTTTTCTTCATTTTAAATAAGTGACTATACACTTTTCCCTTGCTGTTTCTGGAATTCTCTCTTTGTCTTTTAACAGTTTGACTACAATGTGCTGCAGAAAGACCTTTTTGAATTGTATCTGTTTAAGAATCTCTGAGCCTCCTGTATCTGGATGTCTAAATTTCTTATTGGATTTGGGAGTTTCCATCTATTATTTTATTAAATACATTTTCTAATTTCTTGTTTTCTTTTTGCCTTCTGGGACACCAAAAATTGGAATAGTTGATAACTTAATGGTATCCCATATGTCACACAGGTTTTGCTCATCCTTTTCAATTATTTTTTCTTTATTTATGTCTGACTGTGTTCTTTCTTTTCTTTTTTTTTTTTTTTTGAGTTGGAGTCTCACTCTGTCACCCAGATTGGAGT
>NW_007231856.1:156440-210769 GCF_000164805.1 Carlito syrichta | reverse complement strand
GATGAGGTCTCGCCAAATTGCCCAGGCAGGTCTCGAACCCGCAGGCTCAGGCAATCCACTCACCTCAGCCTCCCAAAGTGCGGGATTACAGGCTGAGCCACGGAGCCCAGCTTGACTGTGCTATTTCAACAGAACTGTCTTCAAATTCTGAGATTCTTTTTCCTGCTTTAGTCTACTATTGAAGATTTTGAATATATTTTGTGTTTCATTCAATGATTTTTTTAGTTTCAAAATGTGTTTTTTTAATGTTAGCTATATCTTTAATAAATTTCTCATTTATATCCTAAATTGTTTTCTAATTTATTTGCATTGTTTTTCTCTTGTTTCTCAATACGCTTCTTTAAAATCAACATTTTACATTCTTTTTTCTGGGACTTTGTAAATTTTCTTTTGACTGGTATATATTGCTGGAGAATCCTTGTGTTCCTTTTGGGTGTCATATTTCCTTGTTTTTTCATTTTTCTTTTGTCCTTACATTATTAGCTGCACATCTGGCATAACAGTTGTTTTTTCCAATTTTTAAAATTTGCTTTCATAGGGGAGGACATTTTCCTGAAGATGTATCTATGGTGCTGGTTGGGTAGGACACTTTGGCTTTGATTCTGGGTACAGGCAGTAGTCTATTCTCTGTGTGATTTCTTCAGCTGTAAACAGTGTCGGGGGTGTTTGTGATTTCCTCTATGGCTCAAGGTGCAGTTGTTAGGGAAGGCTTTGGTGAAGTTTTGCTGGGAACTGAGATGCAAGGTGGACCAGTCTTTTGCACTTAGTTGAGGCAGTGTTGGGCTGAGCATGCCTATCACTAGTGTTAGTGTGTCTAGGCAGGTTAATTCTTGGGTCTCCAGGTGACTTGCTTGGGTTTCTGATATGGTAGTGGTGGGCTGAGTGGATGGATGGGTTCTAAGGCCCCTGGGCAGTAGTTATGGTGTGAGTAATGGCAGTAGCAGTGATGGGACAACCCACTGAAACCCAAACACTTTTGGTCCACACTTGTTTGATGATGGCTGTTACCGGTGGGATGGGACAGTCCCCAGGTCAGCAGGTGGCACATCTGGGCAGGCACCAGCTGTGGTTGTAGTGGTAGTTTGGGTGGGTCTGCCTGTAAACCCTGGGAGAGTAGTACCTAGCTGCCAATGATAGTAGATGAGGCTCGACAACCTCCAGGAGCCTTGATGCAGTATTAAGGGGATGGAGCTGGGCCAGATAGACTTGCCCTCAGGCCCCAAAGTGGTGTATGCAAAAGCTGGTTGTGCTAGGCAGTGGTTAGGTGATCTCCAGGCTGCCAGCAGAATGCTTGGGTAGGTGTAGCAGACACTTTACTGCAGTCCTGCTACTGGGAAGGAATGGGATTTCTTTCAAGAGGAGAACTGTAGGCAGGCAGCTGATGATCATGAATTTTGCTCAAGTCTCAGCCCTGTAGCAACCCATAGCTGCAGTGGTTATGGATAGTGAAATTTGTCTTTGGGGCGTGTAAAAGATGCAGCAGCTGCAGGTGGAAAATATCAATTGGGCTCTGGAGATGTGGAGATGCAAGGGCTGTTGGACCCCAGGTCAGGACACAGTCTGCTGGGAGTCGAGCTTTGAAGATGATGCCATGCTGCAGCTGCTTAGAAATCAGAAGTTTGTGGGTCTCAGCAAAAGCTCCCTCTGTGGAGCTATGTTATTGTGCAGCTTCCAGGCACCTCCCTATATTGGTATCAGGTCCTGAATGGACTGAGGGACTTTCCCATGGTTAGGACTGAAGGAGTCCATGGTGGAAATGTGGACCACTGGGAGTCCTTGGTGGGAATGTGGACCACTGGGAGTCCTTTTCCCTCTTCAGGATCCCAGCCAATCCCAGTCAAGCGGGCAGCCTGGTTTCCCTCTCCTTCTTTGCTTTTGGCGTTTCCCATCACTCCTCTGTTGAATTGCAGTGCTCTCTCTTAGATGATGTGCTCAAAGTGTGAACATCTACTGGCTATTTTGGTTCTCCTTGGAAAAGGTGAGTACCAGAAGCACTTAGCGAGCCAGATTGAAGCCTCTCCTTTTTGGTCACACCACTTGCATTCAACATTATTCTGGAGGGTGTAGCAAGAGCAATTAGGCCGGAAAAAGAAGCAAAGGATCTCCATATTGAAAATAAAGAAGTAAAACAATTTTCATGACATAATCTCATATATGGAAAGTCCTAAGAAATTCACAAAAAATAGAACAAATAAATAATTAAATTTATCAAAGTTGTAGCACACGAAATAATGAATATGATCTCTACCCCACACCAGATGCAAAAACCAAGTGTATTTATGGATACAATGAACAATCTGAAAATGAAATTAAGAAAAATGCAATTTACAATCATATTCAAAAAATGAATTACTTTAGCAATATATTGAATAAAAGAAGTGTAAAACTTGTACCCTGAAAATGACAAAACACAGTTGAAAGAAATTAAAGAAAGCCCAAATAGATGGAAAGGCATTTCCTGCTCATGAATCAGAAGAGTTAAGATGACAATACCTAAAGCCGATACTCAGTGGCTCAGCCTGTAATCCCTTGCCTTTGGGAGGCTGAGGTGAGTGGATTGCCTGAGCTTGCGGATTTGAGACCCACCTGGGCAGCGAGACCTCATCTCTACAATAAATCGAAAAAATCAGCCGGGCGTGTAGCGCATGCCTGTAATTCCGGCTACTTGGAAGGCTGAGGCGGAAGGATCGCCTGAGCCCAGCAGGCGAGGCTGCGGTGGCCGGGAGCGGCCACTGCACTCCAGTCTGGGCGACCGAGTGAGACGCCAATTCAAAAAAAAAAAAATGACAATACTTGCCAAATTTGATTTTATGCAATAACAATCAGAATCCCAGTAGACTTTAATGTAGAAATTAAAGTACTGATTCTAACATAATTCTCTTTCTTCTTCTCCTTCTCTCTCCTCTCTCCTCCCTCCTTCCTCCTCCCTCCTCCCTTCTCCCTCTCCCTCTTCCCTCTCCCTCTCCCTATCCTCTCCCTCCCTTCTTCTTTGTAAAGGCAAGGTCTTACTCTGTTGGCTAGGCAGGTCTCAAACTCCTGGGCTCCAGCAATTCTCCCACTTTGGCCTCCTAAAGTGCTGGGATTACAGGCGTGAGCCACTGTACCCGACTCTTGACTCTAAAATTCCCATGAAGTTGCAAGGCTCTCAGAATAGTCAAAGCAATCTTGAAAATGAGGAACAAAGTTGAGGACTCACACTTCTTGATTTTACAACTTACTGCAAAGCTATAGTCAACAAGATTATGTAGTCCTGGCAGAAGAATAGGCATATAGATAATTGAAGCCTCTCCTTTTTGGTCATACCACTTGCATTCAACATTATTCTGGAGGGTGTAGCAAGAGCAATTAGGCCGGAAAAAGAAGCAAAGGATCTCCATATAAACCACTGAATTATACTCTTTGAAAGAGTGAGCTTTATGATATGTGAATATGTGAGTCCACAAATAAACCCACATCTATAATCAACTGATTTTTTACATGAGTGCCAAGATCATTTCATGGGGAAAGAATAATCTTTTCAATGAATGATGCTGGGAAAATAGGATGACCACATACAAAAAAATGAAGATGATCCCTACCTAATACCATATACAAAAACTAATAAAGATCTTTGGCATAAATATAAGAGCTAAAACTATAAAGCTCTTATAAGAAAACACAAAAACATAGGAGTAAATGGTCAACAAGTACCTGAAAAGATGCTCAACATAATTAGTCATTTGGGTAGTGGAAATTAAAACTACAATGAGCTGGGCTCAGTGGCTCAGCCTGTAATCCCGCGCCTTGGGAGGCTGAGGTGAGTGGATTGCCTGAGCTCGCGGGTTCGAGACCTGCATGGGCAACTTGGTGAGCCCTCATCTCTACAATAAATCAAAAAATTAGCCGGGCGTGGTAGCACGTGCCTGTAGTTCCAGCTACTTGGAAGGCTGAGGCGGAAGGATCGCTGGAACCCACAGGTTGAGGCTGCGGTGGCCGGGAGCGGCCACTGCACTCCAGTCTGGGAGACAGAGTGAGACTCCAACTCAAACAAAACAAAACAAAACAAAACAACAACAACAACAAAAAAAAACACAATGAGACACAACTCCATTAAGATGGCTTTAATCAAAGCAAAATGAGAATGTGGAAAAATTGGTATCTTCATAAATTGCTGGTGGGAATGTAAAATGATATAGCCACTTTGGAAGTTTGTACAATTTAGCAGTTCTTCAAAATGTTATAGAGTTATCATATGACTCAGTAATTCTCGGTATATATAGTATATATGAGTATATCTATCCATATTATAGGTATATAACCAACAGAATGGAAAAGACATGCCCAATACACACTTGTACACCAATATTCATAGCATTATTCATAATAACTAAAAAATTGAAACAACCCACATGTTCACCTGCTGAAAAATGAATTTTTAAAAATGTGATATATTCATATGATTGTATATTATTTTGCTGCAAAAAGATTTGCTACAACATAGATGAACATTGAAATCATCATGCTAAGTGAAAGAAGTCAGACACAAATGGATGCATATTGTATGATTCTGTTTATGTGAAATGTCCAGGACAGGTAAATCCATAAGGACAGAAAATAGATTAATAGTTGCCAGAAGCTAGGGCAAGGAGGGAATGGGGAATGACCGCTAACAGGTATATGGTTTCCTTTTGGAATGATAAAAATATTCTGGAATTAGATAGCAGTAATCAATGCACATCTCTGTGACTATATTAAAAACCACTGAATTATACTCTTTGAAAGAGTGAGCTTTATGATATGTGAATTTTATCTCAAGATATTATTAAATTTGATGAAGACAAAGTGAAAGGTTTGAAGATATCAATAGAAATAGAAGAGAAAAATAGTACAATAAATAAATAAATGGAAAATAATGCCATTTTTAATAGAAAGATTTAATATTATTACAGAAGTATCATTTGTCTACAGATTAATATATACATTCAGTATAATCTCAATGAAAATTAATTACTTTAAAAAATAATCCCTTTCAAGATGATTCCAAAGTTCATCCGGAAAAGTAAATGCACAAGAAAAGCCACTAAAATTTTGAAACAAGAAAAATGAGTGACTTACTTCATCAAAACAAAGCCTATTATGAAGTTAGTTATTAGAGAGTATAAAACCAGATACAAGAAGACTATGAATCATTTCATGATGCATGAACAAGTACTAATCCTTTTTGGAAAAACAAACTTTACAACATATACAAAGCTAAATTTCATGTAAATTAAATAAGTATAAACAACAAAACTATTAGAACAAAACTTTGGAGAATATTGTCATAATCTTGGGATGAGTAAGACCTTTCTAAATTAGATTAAAAACAGGTGCCAAATGAGAAAGACAGATGGATCTAAAGATATACAAATTAAAATTTTCTGTACTGTAAAAGTTATTAGTAAAAGAAGACATGAAATATTTGCAACATATATAATAGGCAATAATTTTGGTAATAGAGGATGTCTACAAATCATTAAGTAAAATATAAATAATCTAAGAGAAGAATGGGCAAGGTATATGAACAGGTAATTAACAGATGAAAAATACAGGCAGCTAATACTATGAAAAGACATTAACCTCTTAGCTACAGGAGAAATGCATATTAAAATAATGCTAAGATATTTTTGACATCAGATTGACCAAAAAATGTTATTTTAAGTTTGATAAAACCCATGGTTGGAGATAATACAGAGGAATGAGTATTTTCATATATGGTGGATAGGAGTTTTAATGATATAGCCTGTACAGTAAAGGTTATATCATTTAATAATGGTAATTTGATATTATCTACCAAAAGTTTAATATGCATATTTTTTGACTTAGTAAATTTTACCTCTAAGAATGTAGCCTCTAAAAATTCCTGTAAAAAAAACATTCCTGTCAGTCTTAAGAACATCTCCCTCCAGAGAATGAGTGGTGCTTAACAGAGAGTTTCCCTTGTGCAGAAAAACTGGGATTCCCATCAGTATTGATGGAGATGAAAACCACTTCATCAATACTTATCAAAAGTTCAAAAATTTCATACTATCTAAACTGTTTAATTTCATTGCTGGTGATTTACCATGAGGAAATGATCTTAACTGTGATGAAAAGCTTTCTGTCTAAAGCTGTTCAAAACATAATTCTTAATAGCCAAAAATTTGAATTTATTTGAAAGTTTACAACAGGGAAATGTTAAATAAACCATGGCAAATCTGTTCAATAGTCTATTGTGACAACACTGAATGATATTTATAAAGATAATGTATTATTCGCATAGACAGTGCTTCTGAGATTTTATTTTGCAAAACAGTCAGGGTATTAGAATATACATGAATTATTATTGCAGATGTGTTGAGCAAATAATCACTGAACTCAAATGTCAGCACTTGGAAAGCCCCTTTCCATGTCATAGCACCAAGGCTGTCTACCTCATTTACCTGTTTCCCCATTCCCTGCCCCTGTCAACAGGGTTTCTCTTGTACCTGCATCTCTGGGTTTGCCCACACTGCAGCCTGTTTCTCTGCTGCATCCTGGCTTCTACCATTTCTTTCAGCATCTCTGCACCATCCTCTCTGCCTTCATTCCCCAAGGCTTCAGGAGTCCGAGGTGGTTGTATAGACCAGACTTACTGAGCATTAGGGATAATGATGTGTGTGTGTGTGTGTGTGTGTGTGTGTGTGTGTGTGTGTGTGTGTGTGTGTGTGTGTATGTGTATGAACACCAAAAAGAGCATCAGAATGAATGCACATCACAGTTGCTATAACTTCCCTCAGTGAGATCCTGGTGCCAACTGTCAAAATACTACTGTGTTTTCCCTTCCCAGTGAAAAAATTGTATGCATTTTTGAACTGAGGAAATATGCGGTATTTTGTTTTTGTTTTTGTTTTTTGAGTTGGAGTTTTAATCATTCATGCCTACTGTGGTTGGCAGGGCTGCCAAGATCTGTTCTCTGAGGTTGGGCCCACTTTTGGGAGAAAAATTATTGTTGTCTGCCATGACCTGGGGAAGGCCTCAAGTCAGCCATCTTAGTCAGGTCAGTGTTAACATTCTGTGATTAAATAGGGCTATACGCTGAGGCCTTTTCCACAGGCAAGAGAGGAAGTCAAATTCTCCAGCCTCAGAATAGGGACAGCTTGTGTTGTCCCAGAACCACGTTAGACAAAATAAAACAAAATTGCGCTTTCCTGTGAAATGGTGCTGCCCTCATATCTATGTGCTGGAAGAAAGATGAGTCATGTGGTTCTATGCCCTGGTCAGCCATGTCCACAGGCTGCAGCTGGTAGTCAAGTACAGGGCAGGAAATGACCCTAAGCCACCACACTATGCTGCTGGAGAGGAAAGCGGCCTGTGTCTTCAGGATATTTAAAGGAGTTGCAATCTTATTAAGCTCCTGTTAATAAGCACGACTTCCTTATTTATCAGGATAATGCGGTCTGGGATTAGAGCAAGAGCCTAGTCTTAAGCGTTCAGGAAATAAACTATTGTGGTTTTTTTTTTTCTTGGAATTATTCCACAGCTGTGAACCCAAGATTAACCATTTTATTGTCATAGTTTTGACCTTAACTGTGATGTACCAAGCTCATTTCTGAGTGTTTATTTGTTTCAATTCTCGATTTTTAAAATTGTTGCTAGCTGATTATTAAGAAAACCATAGTTTCAAATATCAAATTTCCTTTCCAAATAGTGGCTGGGGCACTTTTGAGAGGAAAAATTCAGGCCTTATTTTTCTTTGTGGTAGAAAGCAAATCTCCTTGCATTTTAGATGATCTAGTGATTGAGTTAATCACATGTTCCAGTCTTTTCTAGCATGAAGCTTATTCTTAAAGTTGGGATAACCCAAAGTATGTCTCTTTCTTTCTGCTAGAAACCCTTCTTATTCCATGTCACAGACTGGTTTGGGACTGAGTGTAGTTCAGAGTGAGCCTGTTTCCACATGGGACTGGGCCCCCATGACCAGAGTTCACTTGCAGAACTTGTTAGCATTAATCACTCAGAGAAATAGCCAGAGGTGGTGTCCCTCTAGGCAAGTCCCACCCCATCATCTGGTAGTTCATGATTTGGCATTTTATGGCTGGGGGAGGTGAAACAGATAACAAAATAGAAGAGATAGTTTCTGCTGCTCCAGGGGAGAGTCAAAACATGTGAGATGACTCAGACCACAGAGCATGGGATAGAGCTATGGTCAGGAAAGGGACTCCAGATTCAGATATGGGGCCTGGGCACTAGGTTGGCAGCCTACTGGGCAAACCTAATGCCATGCAACTTTGTGTGTCTTCAGCATAGAGGCGAAGTCTTTGTGACCAGCTTGAGGTTTCCTTTTTGCTGAACTTGATTAAGAAAATGCTCATAAGCATTACCCAATTCTTATTTATTTATTCAAATAAAGAATTCCAAATGGTTCCCTACCCAGGAGGGTGGAAGGTCAATGGGTTCAGCAAGGAACCTGGGCCAGGTAAATGGAGGAACTTCTTTTCTTTCTGTGCTTGGAGGCTTTAGCTGGGTTTGGCTGTCTTGGAGTGACTCCAAATCCTGGGTGGTTGTTTGCAGAACACATCAACCAGGCCTCTGAGAGCAGAACACCCAAATGCTTCTCTTAGAGTTGCATCCTCACTATTTGAAGGGGGCCCTAATAATAAAAACACTGATAATTAAACAATAAAACATTTGTTGGATACTGTTTTGGTGCTAAGCACTAAGCTGGGTACTAAAAAAAATTATAAATTATAAAATTATAATGCCTATTGTTTATTAAACATTCAAAAATATTCTAGGAGGCCCATTATTATTCACAATTTACACACGAGGAAACTGAAATATAGAGAGGTAAACAACCAGGTCAAGATCACACAGCTGGTGGAGCAGAGATTTGACTGTAGATGCCAGGTGCCAAGTGTGAGGAAGACTGGAAGGCCCTTTCTTGCCATTTTGGGGTTTCTTCCAAAATGCTGAAATCCCAAGGGTATAATGGCTTATTTTCCAGATGATGGTGATAGATAAAATGTGGATTCACTGACTCCATGTTGTATCTTCTATTTCTTTTCGTAGTCCAAATACTTAGGTTTGGTTTTGTGATGAGATCTCCGTTATTACCATGAAGGCCTTTCTCAAGGTATAGGAGGTGTTTACATGTCATTCTTTCAAACTGTACTCAGAATGTACTTTTATTTACTTCACTATCTGTCTGTTCATCTAAGCACAGAGTATTTTATCTGGATCAGGTTCATCTGACAACTCCAGAGTGATTTTTCCACCCCTACGTGCTCCAAATCCCTTACGCTAGGAGTTTTATTTTTCTGTCATCTGTTTGTTGGCTCAGTTTTCTCAGAACTTTGTTTCTTAGAGCAGGAGTGACTCAAGTCATGCTAAGTCAGCAGGACAGCCCAGAGAGAGGAAAGCACAGTTAAATCTGACCCTGTTAGGGATGATGGCTCTGAGTGGAATGGCATCAGACAAACGACATGTTGACGGCCAAGGTATAAAAGTGACAGGCATCAGAAAATTAGAATACAGCCCAATGAGAGCTGTTGTGGAGGTAAGCAAGGCAGTTCCTTCACCCATTCTCTCTCACAGCACCGTGTTCTTCTCTTTCATTATACAATATGCAAGGGTATGCAGGTTTAATCACTTGTTTGATGTATGTTTTTAAAATTAGACTATGAGCTCCAGGAGGGCAGGGTTCTTCTCTGCTTTATTCACAGCTGTATATCCGAGTCCTAGCATTGTTCCTAGCACGTGATCAATAGTCAGTCAATATTAACTGAATGGATGAATGAATAAACAGCTACCATTCCATCTTGCAAGGACCCAAGGATCGTATCTCACATACAATGTGCTGAATGTTGTAGGGTGAATAATAATGGTGATGATGAGAGGAAGAGAGAACAGTAAAATATTTATAGACAAAGGGAGTCACAGATGGCTTCTGATTTCTGTGCAATAAATTTGTATTTGGTAGAGAGAGCTTTTTCTAAAATATACTAAAACAAAATAATAGAGAAGATTATAATTTTTTTTTAGATTCCAGGAATACATAGGCAGGTTTGTCACATGGGTACATTGCATGATAGTGAGGTGTGGGTTTCTACTAAGTCTGCCACTCAAATGGCGAGCATGGTACCCAATGGTAGTTTTTAACCCTTGTCCTCTTCCTCTCTCCCCACTTTAGGAGTCCCCAGTGTTGGCCGGGCGTGGTGGCTCAAGCCTGTAATTCCAGCATTTTGGGAGGCCGAGGCTAGAGGATTGCCTGAGCCCAGGGGTTCGAGACCAGCTTCGGCAACTTGGCAAGACCTCCTCTTTACAATAAACCAAAAAAAAAAATTAGCCGGGCGTGGTAGCGCATGCCTGTAGTTCCGGCTACTTGGAAGCCTGAGGCAGAAGGATCGCCTAAGCCCAGCATGTCAACGCTGTTGACTGTGAGTGTGCCACTGTACTCCAACCTGAAACTCTGACTCAAAAAAATAAAAAAAAATAGACTCCCCAGTGTCTTTCATTTCCAAGGATTGATAAATTTGACTGGACCAAAGTGAAAAACCTCAGTATATTACATGGTACCATAAAAAAGTTAGAAGACACAACAAATTAGAAGTAAACAGTTACAACATGTATAATAGGTACATGATTTGTATCATGTATATGTATAAAACAATTCTTACAAACTAGTAAGTAAAACACAGACAACTTACTGAAAAACAAGTGGGAGAGGTAACATCAGTGGTCACTGAAAATGAAAAAACCTCCATATCACTAATAATCAGGGAACTGAAAATTCAAACAACAAGATACCATTTTCATCTTTGGCCTTAAAATGCTAAAAAATTGATAATGTCCAGCCTTGCTGAGGGCCGAAGGAAACAGGT
This sequence comes from Carlito syrichta, assembly GCF_000164805.1. NCBI lineage: Eukaryota > Metazoa > Chordata > Mammalia > Primates > Tarsiidae > Carlito > Carlito syrichta. The sequence goes on along the minus strand of NW_007231856.1, from coordinate 199,910 downwards.
GCGGTCACACACTGCTTGAGAAGTGTAAACTGGTGCAACCACTTTGGAGGGTATTGTGGCACTACCCATTAAAAAATTAAAAGTTCCATCTAGCAATTCCACCTCTCAAAGGCAAACAGAAGAGAAATGCTTGTTCCTGTGCCAGTGAGGCAGCTGCAAGAATAGTCATTAACAATGTTTGGATTAGTACAACTGCCCTGTTCGTCAGTGGGAGAAGGAAATAGAATGAAGTGGATTTATAGGTCCTGACATAATTAGAAATCCAAAATACACTGTTGAGTAGGGGGAAAAAGTGACTAACAGAAACACTATGTAATTTTTATGTAAAGAGCAATTTATACAAAAACAATACTATATACATACCATTTTTTCCCATAATATACATGCAAATGCAAAGAAGTAATGAAAAAAGGAATACACTAAATGGCTAACTGTGATCATGTCTGAAGAGGAGGAGAGAACTAGAATTGAGGATGGTGGTCAAAGGGAAATTTGTATTTCTCCATAATGTTTCGGCTTTTTCTCAAGAAAAATTTTATGCATTACTTATGATATTAAATTATATAGGGTATTAAATTATATATACTTCTTGGCCACAAGCATTCCATTGTCTCACATCCATGTGGAGGTGGGACATCCTTATATTAAAGTAGGAGTTCTGATCAGAATTCTCAATGTTTTAGGAAGATGGCAACATTACCTCCTTTGGTTGGACATCAAAATTCATTCTATGTTCTTATGAAAGACTAGAACTCTGAGTTCTCCATTAGTCAATTCTTATAGAAAATTTAATTTAATTAATTTGTTTGTTTGTTTATTTTTTATTTCAAAGATGTGAGGTACAATCAGGGTTAGGTATAGAAATGTTTATCATGCAGGTACCCTTGTTGATGAAGTGTGCCCCTCCTGCCCTGGCAGATTCCCACTACTGCCAATCCTTTTCTTATAGTATTATGATAATTGTTCAAGGTCCACTTATGAGTGAGAACATGTGATACTCAGTTCTTTGTTTCTGTGATACATCACTCAGTATTACAGACTCTAAGTCTATCCACGTTTCTGTGAAGTTCATGATTTTGTCCTTCTTTATGGCTGGGTAATATTCCATCATGTATATGTACCACATTTTTTAATACAGTCTCTTTTGATGGGCAGCATGGTTGGTTCCATGTTCTTGCTATTGTGAACAATGCTGCGATAAAAATACTTGTGCAGATACCTTTTCCATAGCGTGATTTGAGTTCCTCCGGGTATATTCCCAATAGGGGAATTGTGCAGTCATATGAAAGGTCAATTTTTAGATCTTTTAGGAATCGCCACACTGTTTTCCATAGAGGCTGTACTAGTTTACACTACCACCAGCAGTGTAGAAGCGCTCCCTTTTTGCCGCATCCTAGTTTGACAAGTGGGACCTCATCAAACTGACATGCTTCTGCAAAGCCAAAGAAACCATCAAGAGAGCAGGGAAACAGCCCACAGACTGGGAAAAAATATATGCCAACTGTATGTCTGACAAAGGCAAAATAAAGATTAGAAAAAGAAAAAATACATAAATAAAAGAGGTACCTGCACACTCATGTTTATTGTAGCATTATTCACAATAGCAAAAACATGTAACCAGCCTTGCCGCCCATCAAAAGTGGACTGGATTTTAAAAAGTGGTACAGGCTGGGCGCAATGGCTCAGCCTGTAATCCCAGCACTTTGGGAGGCCAAGGCGAGAGGATTGTCTGAACTCGCAGATTCGAGACCAGCCTGGGCAACTTGGTGAGACCTTGTCTCTACAATAAATCACAAAAACTAGCAGGACATGGTGGCATGCGTCTGTAGTTCCAGTTACTTGGAAGGCTGAGGTGGTAGGATTGCCTAAGTCCAGCAGGTAGAGGCTGCAGTGGCCATTAGCATGCTGTTGCACTCCAGCCTGGGCAACAAGAGTGAGACTTCAACTCAAAAATAAAAACAAAAATAAAAAAAAGTGGTACATATACACAATGGAATATTATGCAGTCATAGAGAAGGACAAACTTATGGACTTTGCAGCAACCTAGATAGAATATATATAATACCCATCGATCTATCACAGAAACAAAGAACTGAGTACCACATGTTCTCACTCATAAGCAAACCCTGAACATTTATCATAATACTATAAGAAAGTGATTGGCAGTAGCGGGACACCACTGGGTGGGGGGTGGGGGGGGGTGAGGGCAAAGTACCTGATCTCAAACCAGGCAAAGTGGGGACCAAAGGGAGGCCCAAACTTTACCTGCACAAGGATTGCTTGTGTACCTAATCCTGAATTGTACCTCACATCTTTAAAATACATTTTAAGTGTTCCCTTTTTGCTGCATCCTCTCCAGCATCAGTTGTTTTTTGAATTACTGATGTTGGTCATCCTGACTGGAGTTAGGTGGTATCTCAGTATGGTTTTAATTTGCATTCCTTTGATGACTAGTGAGGCTGAGCATTTTTTCATGTGTCTGTTGGCTGCTCGGATGTCTTCCTCTGAGAAGTGCCTATTCATATCTTTTGCCCACTTTGTAATGGGGCTGTTTGTTTTTTTCTTTTTGGCACATTTGAGTTCCTTATAGTTAATTTTCAGAGATAATTTTCACAGAAAATTGCATAGAAGACACGTAAGCCATCTATTCTTCAGATGTTTTATATTTTATCCTTAGCTCTAGTTTGACCATCAGAGCACTTTATTCTTGGATCATGTTGTTTCTGTGTATGTAAATTTGCTTTAGCTTGTATCATTGTTCTCTATTGAGGCCATAGAATTTATTGTTGTATTTACTACTGAGATATTATTAAGGAAACTATCTGATATAACTCATGATAATCCTTTTTTAAAACCTTGAAATTGTTTTTTTCCTGTCTTGGTACTGAAACTAGACAAGGCTTTCCCAGAACAGTTGGTTTATTTGGATCTTATGGGTACTATTATTCTTTTACGTGACTGTGTTTTTGACTTTGCTTTGTCAGCTTTGAAGCTCAGATTGAAATTGAAGCCTTTCTCTAGGACCCAAATTAATTCATATTAGCATGAATTTTGTAATAATTCTTACCTTTAATTTAATTTTGCCTGCTTTGATTTTACTTTTATTCTAGTTCTCCATTCTAGTAAAATATTTTGTAAAATATTTTTAAAATGTATTTTATAGGTCATTTTCTACACTGTTGATGGAAGTGCAAGCTAGTAATCTCTATGGAAAGCAATATGGTGATTACTAAAAGGACTAAAAATTGACCTTTCATGTAATCCAGCAATTTCTATCCTGTGAATTTACCTGGAGGAACATAAATTGTCCTATAAAAAAGACATCTGCACACACATGTTTATTGCTAAACTACTCACAATAGCAAAAACATGGAACCAACCCTACTGCTCATCAAAATGGTCTGGACAAAGAAAATGTGGTACATATACATAATGAAGTATTATGCAATCATAAAGAAGAACAAAATCATGGACTTTGTAGCAAATTGAATGACGTTGGAGACCATCATACTTAGTGAACTATCAAAGAAACAAAGAACTGAACATACCACATGTTTTCACTCATAAGTGGGACCTGAACATTAATCACATTAGCACAAAGGGAGGGATCAGCAGTTGCTGGGCACTACTAAGGGAGAGGAATGTGGGGAGTGGGGGATGTGACAACACAAAGGGTAACTGGTCCTATACCAGGAGGCATGAGGGCCAGTTGGAGGCCCAAATTCTACCTGCATGCAGCCTACTTACGTAGTTAATCCTTACTTCTGCCTCATGTCTCTATGATAAAATAAAGTTTAATTTAGAAAGCAAAAAAAAATTATTATGTTTTTAAAAATAAAATAAAGCATAAAATGAATAAAATAAAATCTATTTCTTCTACTGGAAAAATAAGAATAATCTAGAACATTGGCACATTGCTGTTTGGCAAAAGACTTATGTGAACAAAAACTAATATGATAAAATTGCACAGATCTCACCATTTTGTCTTCATCCACACATACCAGATTTCTTTGAAAAATCAAAGATAACATTGAGTTTTATGTCCTCGGATGCTATATATCCTATCCTAATTTTTCACAAATGTTTACTCTTTGAGAGATAAGTAGGCTGATGGATAAGAAAACGTGGCTTGTTAAGGTTACTTAAATCCTAAGAGACATAAATAGAAGGCCAACCAATAACATCTTCAAAATATGTTGTTGAAGATTTTGAGGGCTTTACACACAGAGGTTAAAAGAGCCAGAAATAATTAATCTCAGTGGATTTGTAACTTGAGTTCAAGTTACTTGGGTCACTTGGTAAACTTTGAAGGGTAGTCTCAATGAAAATCCCCTTTAAAGAAAAACATTTTCATTCTAGGCCTTAAATATTTCTATAAATTCAAGGACAATGAGCAGTACAAAGTCAAAGATAACCATATACCATAAGAAAACAAGGTATATAGGAAAAAATACACAAAATTTTTGTATATTGGCATTATCTATCACAATCTAGAAAAGACTTATGTTTACTATGTTTTAAAACATAAAATATGTGCTAAAAACATCTTTATAGAGTCTGAATGCTTGCAATCCCTCCCAAACTTATACAATAAATGTAATCTCCATTGTGTTGGTATTTAGAGACGAGGTCTTTGAGAGGTGATTAGGTTGTGAAAGAAGAGCCTTCATGGGTGGGATTAGAGTCCTTATAAAAGGGACCCCAGGTAGTCCCCTGTCCCCTTCTGCCATGTGAGAACACATGGCCATTTATGAACCAGGGAGTAGACTCATCAGATAGTGAATCTGCTAGAACCTTGTTCTTGGATAACCCAGCCTCCAGAACTGTGATAAATACACTTTTATTGTTTATATCACCTAGTTTACAGCATTTTGTTATAGTAGGCCAAATGAACTAAAACATTTGTTTTAGTTTTCTACAGGGAACAGAAAACTAAAAAAAATATTTGAAAAGGACTTGTAGAACTTATACAAATGAAAGATCATAACTGAAACTGAAAAAACAGTGGAAATGTTTAACAGCAAAAATTAGACATAGGTAAAGATAGTGACTACAAGATAGGACAAAAATGCTTCGTGGGGAAAATCTAGGGAATACAGATGAAAAGTTGAGATAAGGAGACTAAACATGGGGAGGCCTAAATCATTTAATTAGAGTTGCAGTAGAAAATGAATAAGAAAAAATATAGAAATAGATGATGGCTGATAATTGACTAGAAATGAAGAAGAGACACTAATACACTGACTCAAGATGTTTAATCAAACCCAAACAATATAAATAAGAAGAAATCTATACCTAGACACATCATAGTAAAACTTTAGAACTCCAAAGACAAAGAGAAAAATGTAAAAGAAGCCAGAGAGAAAAAAGACAGACTGCTTTCAAAGAAGTAAAAATATATTTAACTGACTTCTTAGTGTGACAAGCTAAAATACAGTGGAAAAATATTTACGATGCACTGAAGAAATAATTGTCAACATAGAATTTTATATCTGTCAAGAATAAGGGTAAAACTAAGAGTTTTCCAACAGCAGACTCTCCCTCAAAGATTTTCTAATGGGTATACTTCAAATAGTCAGAAAATAATCCTGTAGGGAAAGTCTACAATGTAAAAAGAAATACAGAGCATTGAAAGTAAATATGTGGGTAAATGTAAAGTTTAAAAAATGACTGTATAAAACAATAATAATGTATTGTTTTTTTAAAGAAAATATATAATTAAAACGCATGGCAAAATAATATATGTTGGAAAGAGTTTAAATCATATTAAAGAGTTCTGTGAGCCTTGTATTGACCAAGAAGAGGTAGTGATGAACTGTAGACTTTGATGAATTTGTTGTAACTTCTAAAATAGTCTTTAAGGTGGAAAGAGAATGTTTAATTTCACACCCAGTAGAAGAAAAAACTATCTAAAAGAAGACAAGAGCTGGGCTCGGTGGCTCAGCCTGTAATCCCAGCACTTTGGGAGGCTGAGGTGAGTGGATTGCCCGAGCCCGCGGGTTCGAGACCCACCTGGGCAACTTGGTGAGACCTTATCTCTACAATAAAATAAAAAATTAGCTGGGCATGGTAGTGCACGCCTGTAGTTCTAGCTACTTGGAAGGCTGAGGCGGAAGGATCGCTGGAGCCCAGCAGGTAGAGGCTGCAGTGGCCGGGAGTGGCCACTGCACTCCAGTCTGGGTGACCGAGTGAGACTCCAACTCAAAAATAAATAAATAAATAAATAAATAAATAAATAAATAAAAATAAAGGAAAACAAGAAAAAAGGGAAAAATACACGTGGAACAAATAAAACCACAAGGTAAAATGATAGATTTAAGCTGAAATATATTAGTAGTTACAATAAATATAATAATTGATAAATGGATGCTATGGTTTGAATGTGTCCCCCTCAATGCAACAGTGTTCAGAGGTGAGACCTTTAAAAGGTGATAAGGTCATGCAGATTCAACCCTCACAAATGGATTAATGTCATTTTTGCAGGAGTGGGCTCATTTTTGTGAAAGTAAGTTTGTTAATATAAGAGCAAGTTCATCCTCGTCTTTTTCTCTCTCTCTTTCTTGCATGCATACGTGTGCATGTATGCTTGTGTGTTCTCTTGGCCTTCCACCTAATGCAGCAAAAAGACCTTTGCCAGATGTGGGTCCCTTGACATTGGACTTCCAAGCCTCTAGAACCGGAAGAAATAAATCTCTGGGGTTTTTTTTACCTTCAATAAATTACCCAGTCTCAGGTATTCTATTATAGCAGTACAACACCGACTAAGACACTTCTCATCCCCACTGATACTCTAAAACCCACTCTGTAACACATCTCATACTGTCAGGCCTGCCTAGAGATGATACATATTACTGGACTTTCAATAGTCCTTATTCTCCTCTCATCAGCACATTTCTTACCAACGTTGTTAATAAAATAGCTTCCAAATTTTCCTGAGAAACACAGTGAAGGATTTTCTAGTTTTATATAATAGGCCCAATCTAGCATTTCAACTTCTTTAGTTCTTTGGAGCCTGTCCCACAGTTGGCCATGGAAGTTTTGGCATCTCTAATTGGTTTGTTATGGACTGTGCTTTTTTCTAGTCTTCCAAGAGCCATCCCAGCAATGTATTAGAACTGTCACCCAGGACCCTTAGCAAGTATTAACTCTCTTATTTAGATTCTTATTCTGCCTCCCTCGATCCAGCTTTTACGGGATCACTCCCAGGCATACTTTCCCAGTTTCTGCCAGTACATGTGAGTCAGGTCCTGCAGTTTATTTGGCATATTTTCTCTCTTACCTTAGCAAGCCTCATATTTCCCCAATCAGGTTTTGCTGACACTTGATCTTAACAATCTGTCTAGTGGCCAGATGGAAGATGGGGACAGATCCTGAATAGAGTATCGCCTTAGAAATAGATTTGCCAGATTTAGCAAATAAAAATACAGGACACAGGAGACTAGGATAATAAATAATTATTCATTATTTATCTGAAATTAAAGTTGAACTGAGCATCTTGCATTGTATCTGGCAACTGTATTTGCAAAGCACTGTCTCCTTTGATACCTCTTTATAGTCTTCAAGCAACGGAAAGGCTCTATCTTCCATCAAGGGAGAGTTGGTTATTTCTGCAGACCCAGAGGTTCAGGAGATTAAAAATTCTCTTTAAAACTTCACACTGGGCCGGGCTTGGTGGCTCAGCCTGTCATCCTAGCACTTTGGGAGGCCGAGGCTAGTGGATTGCCTGAGCCCGTGGGTTCAAGACCAGCCCAGACAACTTGGTGAGAATTGTCTCTACACAAATTAAAAAAATTAGCCAGGCATGGTAGCACTCACCATAGTTCCAGCTACTTGGAAGGCTGAGGTGGAAGGACTACTGGAGCCCAGCAGGTCGATGCTGGGGTGGCTGGGAGCATGCCACTGCCCTCCAACCTGGGCAACGGAGTGAAACTCCAACTCAAAACAAAAACAAAAACAAAAACTTCACACTAAACTTTAGTTGTGTCTACTCTCCTGCCGCAGGAAATGAGTATTTTTAAATGCTGTCAAGGAGATATTCCGGCTCTCACACTTTGCTTAAAGTTGTTGATTAATAGATCTGAACCTGTGATTTTTCTTTCCGCAATAATCAATAATGATTACCAACAACTATCCAATTCCACAATCCTTCCTTACAGGTGCTATATTGCCCCATATTCCTCAACTGCCTGACGGTAGTTTCTAAACTTTCCAGCACAAAGGAATAACCTGGGGTTTCTAATAATACAGGTGCCTATGTCCTACCTCCAGGGATTGTAATGTAGTTGATCTTAGCTGTGGTCTGGGCTTAGGAATTTTAAAGAGATTCTCAGGTAACTTTAATGTGCAGTCCACTGGTACCACTAGCCTACAATATTGTACCAGTTAGTGCATCCCCTTGCACCTGTATCCCATTATAGTACACTATAGGTCAAAGTCTTAGTAATTCACTACCATTGTGTCTTAGTCCATTCCTGATGCTACAAAAAAAAAGACTGGGAAATTTGTAAACAACAAAAATGTATTTTTCACAGTTCTGAAGGCCGGGAAATACAAAATCACGGCACTGGCAGAATCAGTTTCTGGTGAGGACTCACTCTGCTTCAAAGATGGTGACTTGTTGCTGCATCCTCACATGGCAGACAAAGGAAAGAAATAAGGGACTAGAGAACTCCCTTCAATCTCTTTTATGATAGCACTAATCTCATTCTTGAGGGCAGAGAGCTCATGACTGAATCACTTCCGAAAGGACTCCACCTCTTAATACTATCACATTGGGTATTATATTTTAACACATGAATTTTGAAGGGACACATGCATTCAAACCATTATACACAGCACCCAGGCAATATCAACACCTGACCCTATTGTCATCCAGCTAGTGAGTAATCCAACTACAAAATCCCACCTTCAGTATCTACTTCTTAGGACCCTTCTGTATCAACTCTCTTATGTAGGCTTCTCTAGAAGCAGAGCCTAAGAAAGATAATCTTATCCAAGAGATATATGCAAAATGCTCTCAGGAATCGAGAGTGAAGAAGGCAGGACATAGCATGAATAAAAGCCTGCAAGAATTGGGTCTTGCTATAGAGCCTGATTCCAGGGGAAGCTCTAGAACACACATTACCCTGCAAAGTTAGCCCTACCTTGAGGCAAGGGGGCAGCCTTTTGTACCCCCACATCAGTTAATCATTGGCTGTGGTCTGTCCCCAGAGGGCCAGGGGATAGCTTCTTAGCTAGGGCCATGTCTAGGGTGAGGTTAGCAGGGTAAAATTTGAAGGGGTGCTAAAAACTCAATAATCAAGGTGAATACTATTTCAATGTCATTATTAAAGCAAAAGTAATTTGAAAAAATTTATGATGAACAAAATCAGATTTTAAATAAAATTTGGCTTGGCACAGTGGCTCACTCTTGTAATTCAAGCACTCTGGGAGGTCGAGGCAGGAGGACTGTTGGAGCCCAGAGATGCAAGATCAGCCTGGGCAACATAGTGAGACCTTGTCTTTACATAAAAATTTAAAAATAGCTGAGTGTGGTGACCCATGCTTGTAGTTCCAACTACTTGAAAGGCTGAGGCAGAAGAATCGTCAGAGCCCAGGAGGTTGAGGCTGTGGTGAGCTGTGATTGTGCCACTGCATTCCAGCCTGGGCGACAGAGTAAGACCCCAACTCAAAAAACAAGCAACAACAACAACAAAATCCCACATGCACACAAGATGGAATTCCAGGAAAAGGTTCCCGTTTAGCCAAGAGAAAGTTCTGGAGAGAAGGCAATCATGTATTGCTACCAGTCAGTACTCACAGCATCTGGAAATGGGTGCACTGGCCAGGTAAAGGGGATCCGGATGAGGAAACAGCAGCATCCATTATACCACCTTTCCCTCACTCTATGTATTTAGGTTTGAGTTACTTCCCCTAGGATTTTTGGAAGGGAGCAGGGGAGAACAATACTTTTCACAAAGTCAAAAAATCTCTGGTCATAGTGATTGTTTCAAGGATGAACTTATGACCCAAGCAAGCCCAATCAGCATCCTTTCAAGGATATTTCTGCTAGAGCTAATAGAAAAGATGCTCTGGACAACATAAGGTGGAGTTGTCTGAAGCCATCTTGCCAGGCTACATGGAAGGATCTGCCTGTAATAAGACAAGAAGGAGATTAACACGAAAAGAAAATCCAAGTCAAGAACAAAGTTAGAAAGAGAAGGAGAGTAGCCCCAAAATATTGATTGTGCCTTTGGACTTAGGCCAACACTCTTCCATTCTGTGATGTATCAGTTAGGAATATTTTTGTTGTGTGGAACAGAGAGCTTGACTTAAAGATTAAAACCAATTTGAGGAACAAAAGGGGGTTTGGAGGTGAGAAGGCGAGGAAGAGCAAGAGGAAAAAGTTTTATTGGCTCACATAACTGAAGACCCCAGGAAATTTGATACAAGTGTGGCTGAAAACAGGCCCTGCATTCATAGGACACACCGGGATCCATCTCTTGGCTCTCCTTTCTTAGATCTGGCTCCATCTTCAGGTTAAACATGAATCAGACAATAAACTGAGTGCCAGAGGACTCTGGTTTTCTAAAAAATCCACCTACTCCTTTTGACAATGGTTCCATGATTCAGTCATGCCTGGATTCTCTCTCTCTTTAGGATGAATTATTTCCTATACCCTCATTTTTGCCACCAGTTCTCTTCTCATGTTCACTTATACCCAAATTTTAGTGTAGGAGAACTTGGGTTCAAACTGCAACTCCCAACCCGCCCCTGTGCAACAAAATGCTGGCTCATTGTTCTGAGGCTTCCGTAATCTTTTTTTTCTTCTCTAAATTCTCAGATTATTTTAGGTCCCTGTTACTTTCCTTTTAGTTCCTCTTTCTTAAAACAACTGTTTAAAATCATGCAAGAGAGTGCAGCCTTTTTTTTTTCTTCCCAAGATAATCTAAGCTATTTAACACAGAGCCTGACACATGGTGTGCTCAGTACATAGCACTAGGGGGGAGGGGGGAAGGGGGAGAAGGAGGAGGAGGAAGAGGAGGAGGAGAACATTGATGCACTTTACCTAGGTTTAAGAAGATGTAACAATTTTTTCTAATGCCTAAGACCCTGATGATCAAGATTTTCCTTATATCTTACCCATATTCCCTGCTGAAAAGAAACCATTTCTAGTAAATTCTAAATTTATGCAATCACTCAGAGATAATTAAAACTCTTTAAACTCTCATTCATTTGCTGTCTTCTTTAACTCCTCTACAAAATATATTTTTTTCCAGTAAAGATCTTTTAAGTCCTGAGGATATTTACACATGTTAATATGCATTGCTGGTTTGGACACAGGAACAGACTTTATTTTTAACATTATAAAAAGTATTCCTTCTTTTTCTTTTTTTTTTTAATTGATAATGGGAATCTCAAATATACTCCAACAAATACATTGAAAATTGGACACAGAAACAAATAACCGAGTACTACATGTTCTCACTCATAAGCAGACCCTGAACATTTACCATCATGCTATAAGAAAGGGATTGGCAATAGTGAGATACTGCGGGGGGCACAGGGGACATAATATCAGTAAGGGTACCCAATTTCAAAGCAGGCAAAGTGGGGACCAAAGGGAGACCCAAACTTTACCTGTAGGATAACCACTTGTATACCTAATCCTGAATTGTACCCTGTATCTTTAAAATAGAAATAAAAAATAATAATATTTTCAAAAAAAAAGAAAGAAAATTGTAGGAAAATTTAGGAAAATAGTAAAAAAAAAAGTATAAAAGAACTAATTTGATTGTTTGAGTTGATTTTTTTAAAATGAAATAGTCTTGATGTTTTCCCATCAAGTGGATGCACCTCAACTCTTCCTACAGAGGCTGTGAGGCCTGAAGCCTGAGGGCAAATTCTTTTTTTTTTTTTTGAGTTGGAGTCTCACTCTGCCACCCAGACTGGAGTGCAGTTGGCCCGGCCAACGCAGCCTCGACCTGCTGGACTCTGGCGATCCTTCCGCCTCAGCCTTCCAAGTAGCCGGAATTACAAGCATGCGCTACCACGCCCGGCTTATTTTTTAATTTATTGTTGAGATGAGGTCTCGCTGCCCAGGCGGGTCTCGAACCCGCGGGCTCAGGCAATCCACTCATCTCAGCCTCCCAAAGGCGCGGGATTACAGGCTGAGCCACCGAACCCGGCTCTGAGGGCAAATTCTTGATGTGTGCTGTTAAAAGTGTTAGATAGACTGGTGGAAACAGCATGTAACTAGTTTGTGTTACAAGTCAGCACCGTAACAAACTCTTTTCATGTTCTAATAGTAAAATTCAGGCAGATGCTCTGCATTGCAAAATATGTTTTTGAAAAAATTTTAAAGATGTGGGGTGCAATTTAGGATTAGGTATACAAATGTTCATTATACAGGTACCCTTGTTGATGAGGTGTTCCCCTCCTCCCCCCGCAGATTCCCACTACTGCCAATTCTTTTCTTATAGTATTACGACACTTGTTCAAGTTTCTCTTATGAGTGAGAACATGTGATACTCAGTTCTTTGTTTCTGCAATAGCTCACTCTAAGTTCGTCCAAGTATTATAGACTCTAAGTCCATCCAAGTTACCGTAAAGTTCATGATTTTGTCCTTCTTTATGACTGTGTAATATTCCATTGTGTCTATGTACCACATTTTTAAAATCCAGTTTTCTTTCGATGGGCAGCATGGTTAGTTCCATGTTTTTGCTAGCAAAATATGAATTTTTTAAAAGTTTTAATTATTTGGCAGCCAGTAGTCTGGAAGCAATCAGTTCCTGTTTCCAGTTCTGTGCTCTGTGCCTCTGGTCTCCCGTGCTAGAAATTAACCCCGACCTATCCCATCCCTCTGCAAGGTCTATGATAAAGAAAAGGATCGTTCCCCCTTGGTGACTACATCAATGACTGTGATTTCCAAGATTTCCAGTCTGCTACCTGTGCCTGGATTATCCAGTCTTTCCAACATCATATTTTAGGATTCATTTGATTCCCCATTCTGTTTGAGTGCAGAAAGCTCCTATGGTCCATCTCTCCTAAAGTGACTCCTCTAAGTTTCCATTTCCCTGTGACTTGGGTCTGCTTTTGTCACAGAGTGGCTGTGCCCTTGGTCTGATGAGCTTGGGTGCCAAGATCCAATCTTGAAATTTCAGGAGTCTTCTGCTAGTTCAGTTCTTTAGAAATGTCAAACATGTTGGGACTAATTGCACCTGTTTCCTGACTGGCTTACTTGCCACCAATTTTCACAGCCCTCCCCCACACAACCATCCTCTGCACAACTGTCCTCAAGACAGTGGCCTTCCAAAATCTGGGCTGGAAGCCCTTGGCCCTTGAGAGACTCCCTTTTCTCTCAGCCTAACTGCTTAGCATTTCATGGTATGTGTAGTAAGGACAAAGCTTCCTACCTCCTTGACAGAGAAGCAGATATTTTTGAATGTGTGGAAATAATACTGATGAAGGGAAGATAAAGGAGATCCTAGGAAAGGTAAGGACAGAAAAATCCCAAAAGGTAAGGACAGAAAAATCTCAAATGCATAAGGCGAGGGCATGAATCATCTCAGTCCCTAAGTTGAGATGCTGAGCATGGGACTTCATGTGGGGCTGATGTAGGAGGCATTGTAGGAGCATTCCTGGCTTTCAGCAGGATGTGAGGGGACTTCTGGACTGAGTGTTATATGAAAGAAATCATGCTCATGCCTGTTACTCCATGGTGGCTTCCTGTTGCCATTCTCCCACTCTTGAGGCTCACTCACCACCCCCAACGCCCACCCTGCTGAAACAAGTTCCCCAGTTGCTTGATTACGGGGCTCCTTTTTTTCTTTTTCCCCTTTTTAAAGCTGTATAATCCTATCTTTTGAATTGCTCCTGATCCCATCAGGTAGTCGATATTATTAGCCCTATTTCACAAGTAAAGGAAATTGAGAATCAGAGATTTGCCCAAGGTCAAGTGCAATAGTTTCAGGTCTATCTGACTCAAAGTCCATGTTCTTGCTGCATTACACTCCATTGATGCCCATTTCCCAGCTCTTCCAGTTACCAGCAAGAGTAGAAGGGCGTGTTGGGGTAGAAAGAGCCCTGGACTAAAGATCGAGGGCCTGAGTCCTGGTCATGGCTCTCTTTGGTGTTTGGTGACTCTTCTCAATGCCCCGCTTTCCACATAAAAGGGAGGGCTCTCTAGCCGGACTCGGTGGCTCAGCCCGTAATCCCGCATCTTGGGAGGCTGAGGTGAGTGGATTGCTTGAGCCCGCGGGTTCGGGACCCGCCTGGGCAACTTGGTGAGACCTCATCTCTACAATAAATCAAAAAAATCAGCCGGGTGTGGTAGCGCGCGCCTGTAGTTCCGGCTACTCGGAAGGCTGAGGCAGAAGGATCGCCGGAGCCCAGCAGGGCGAGGCTGAGGTGGCCGGGAGCGGCCACTGCATTCCAGTCTGGGCGGTAGAGTGAGACTCCAACTCAAAAAAAAAAAGAAAAAGAAAAAGGGAGGGCTCTCTTGAGTTCTTTCTACATTTCTTCCATTCTTAATAGACTGTGCCTTAGTGACTTTTTACTCTGTACAAAATATATTTAGGAAATCCATGAGTTCACAGCATTCAGTCTCAGAATTGATGATATACAGTCAGCTCATGGGAAAGGAAGCCACTTTACCACATGCTGTGAGTAATGTTGCGCTGGCATTACTACAAGGGTGGAGAGCCGCTTTCCGAAATAGGTTTGTCTATTTTTGAAAGACACCTTTTCACAATAAAGTCATTCAAAAAGTTCTGAGTACGCTAATCTTTGTCAAGTTAAACTTAAAAGTACTTCATTGTGTTTGTGTATATGTGGATGGGGAACAACATAAGTAAGGGGTCATTAGGAGACACAGAGTCTGTGGTTTCCCCAACTTTATGATTCTGATCTAGAGCCTACATGTGTCGGGCCCTACAAATACTGTGACGTGTTCCTCTTTCCTCAACCACTAATGAGAATGTATTAGCCACTATAATTGAAAGTCTACATTAATAGGAAATAATTTGAGAAGTGGAGAATCTTAGGTGCTTTTTCATAAGATATGAAAACTGATTCTGATCTCTTTTCTGTTTCCTTCATGATCTGTGCCTTTTATCCATAATGCTTGTTAATGCACTTTGCAGGAAAATATTTTCTTAAGAAATGTATAAGAAACAGGCCAGGGGTGGTGGCTCACACTTGTAATCTCAGCACTTTGGGAGGCCAAGGTAGGAGCTCAGGAGCTTGAGACCAGCCTGGGCAACATAGTGAGACCTTGTCTCTACAAAAAAGGTTAAAAATAACCAGGTGTGGTGGCATGTGCCTATAGTCCCAGTTACTCGGGAGGCTGAGGAGGAAGGATCACCTGAGCCCAGGAGGTCAAGGCCGTGGTGAGTTGTGATTGTGCCACTGAATTCCAACCTGGGTAATAGAGTGAGATCCCAACTCAAAAAATAAAAATAAAAAAATAAATAAATGTATAAGAAACAGACAGAGATAACTGCCTACATAATGAGAAGCATTTCATTACATGCGGGCAATATTAAAGCGTAGCAGGGTTCAGGAGTTTTACTATAATGGGCATTCTCCCCTTCTATGCTACTTCAACTTTACCAACACCCCACAAATCCTTGTGTGTGCTCATCACTGTGTGAGTCTTTGGTTTCTGTTTTTCATCTCTCTACCCACTGCTTCCCAATTCCTGTGATACCCAGCCCCCATCTTCCAGAAGGGTCAAGGACTGCTTGACTTCTTTTAAGTTCTAAAAGTGTATGATTTCATGAAAATGAAAGGCTTTGCTTTAGTTAATAAGGATGTCTACTAAAATTGAGGGGTAGATATATGACACACCTTTATCTCCTGTGACTTCCTATTGGCTAGGAAGAGCTGATCTGGTGTGAATGCTCTGAAAGAATAAGTCCTGGAGAGTGAAGTGGGTGGGGAATGATTATCCTGGGTGGTGAGAGGCAGCTTTTTTACTTAGTGTAAGAAACCAAGATTTTAACTTGGGAGGAGGCACTGATTTTCAGGTCTCAGTGGTGTCACAAGGACAGGAGGCAATTGGGTGGTCAGAAACCAGGATGGTTGGGGACAAGTTGGCATATAGGATATGAAACTTCCCAGACTAAAGACTATATCTGTGCACAATATAAAAACACTTGTGTATTCAGTGGCTTCAGGTTCCCTCTGGGAAACCTAGAGCTCCTTGATGTATTGGCCAATGGCCAGGGTCATACTGTGAGGCTGATAAGGAGAGTGTTGAGGCAGAAACTAATTATTGTTGGAAGGAGTATTTTGTGATCCAAGGATATGTTGTCAGTTGTGTGCAGTCTCAGTAATGGTGAGGTATGTGGCCTCAGAGGCAGTTGTATTTGAGCTGGACTTTAAAGACAACTAAGATTCCAATAAACAATGAGAGCTGGGGAGAAATATTCCAGAGATATGCAATCAGAAAAGTGAAGATAACCTGGATAATATAAGCTATATTTAGGGAATAATTAGTAGTTAAATTTTGTAAGACTATGCTTATCCAATATAAACACGAGGGAAAAATAAAGTTGGTAAATAGTTGAGTAAATCTGTAGTCACATTCTTGATGACTTTGGATTTTAGACTGAGAGATAAGAGATGATATTGCAACCATTAAAAATAAGCTCCTTGCAGAAAGAAACATTCAGAGAATTTTTTAAAAAGCTCTGGAAGTAAAATATGATAGAAGAAATAAAATTATAACAGGAAGGTTGGAAGATGAAGTTGGGGAAATCTTTAAGAAATAGAACGAAAGACAAAAAGATGGACAACAGGAGAGAAATATAAGAAAACAGATCATTCTAGGTGATCCAATATCCTAAAACAAGAGACTAGAGAAATAGAGAGGAGAAAATAATCAATGAAATAATTCAGGAAAATTTCCCTGGAGGGAAGGAAGGACATACATTTCCAGATAGAAAAGACCATCTGAGAGTTAACCAAGGTGGACAAACAGGCATTTCATGACAAAAATTTAAAACCCTGAAGAGAAGATCCTAGAAGCTTTCACTAAAAAAGATAAAGAGTCAGAATATTTGCATATTTCTCCACAGCAACACTGAAAGCTATAGACAACAGAGTGATCTCCAACCTAAAATTCTATACCAAACCAAGGTAGGCATTAAGTAGGAAAGCAGGATACAGACATTTCAGATACATACAATTTCAGTAAATTTATTCTCTACATATCTTTTCTCAGAAAGTTACTGGAAGAAGCTACTGCAGGGTACGTACCAACAAAGTGAGAGAGTAAGTCAAGAAAGACAAATATATGGAAGACAGGAAACAGGAGATTCTATTCAGGGAGACCATTGTTCATCAGACCTCGAGTGTAACTTGTTCAGATTGGAGGTTTGAAAATGTGTGTCTAAGGAAGTATCTTTTCTTCTGGAGTGAACTGGTAGACTTAATGGAAGTCTATTGTAAGATCCACAATGATGCTAGCATATGGGTGTAGACTGAAAATGGGTATGTTAAGGAAATACATTCTTAACATGAAGGGTTATGCCAAAGACCAGTGTCAATTATCCTAGCAAGAGCTTTCTGATTTCCTTAGAGTGTGGTGTAGAAAAAAACCAAATCTGCCCAAATAAGGGGAGCATGTGGGTGTGTGTGTATACATACACTTATATAGTACAGCGTGTCTATGGATGGATACATAGGAAGCAGAACATCAGAATTGTATGGCTAAGGAAAAGGAATGTGAGGGAGACCTTCTTTTCACTACTTACCTCCTTGTTCCTCTTGGCGCTTTGAATAGAATGCAGGGTAAGAGAGACAGGAAGCTGGGATCAGTTGGGTGGTGACTGTCATGCTCTTGGAATGAGTAAATAAGGATCTGACTGAGAAAAGAAGTGGGGGGGGGTACTAAAGCAGGAAGACAGCTTGCCTGACCTGATGATGACTCATGACTAAACGTGGCAATAGGATGAGGGTGAGCAGTGGGTGCTGAGGGAAACGTCAAGGGTAGTGGTCAGAGTGACTCTCTGCCTTCATGCCTTGGTTGACAAATGTGAGGACACAGTGGATGAAATTGACCTTTTTTTGGTTTTTGTTTTGCTTGTTTGAGTCAGAGTCTCACTCTGTCACCCAGACTGGAGTGCAGTGGCACACTCATGGCACCACATCCTCAACCTGCTGGGCTGAGGCCATCCTCCACCTCATCTTCCGAGTAACTGGAACCACAGGCACGTGCCACCATGCCCAGAGGATTTTTATGATTTATTGTAGAGACAAGGTCTTGCCAACTTGTCCAGAATGATCTCAAACTCTGGGCTCAGGCAATTCTCTTGCCTTGGCCTCCGAAAGTGCTGGGATTACAGGTGAAGCCAACGCACCTGGCAGAAACTGACTTTAGAATGGCAGAGGGAGGAATGTAAATTGCAAAAGAATAATAAGTGGTGGGAGCAGAAGGGTTGGAGTTGGGGACAGCAAACACAGCTCACTTTCCCTCAGACCCAAATCTCATTTTTTTCTGGTCCTGTGTGTCTTTTTATCCACAGTGTCTGGCATTATAATATGACGTCATGGCTTGTGGAAAACTCAGTGATGTGTCTGCTGGAGTCACCACCACCTTGTGGGACTGAAGGAGTATAGAGCAAGATGTGTTGTAGCACTTGACCTGCAGCCAACCCAAATGCTGTCTCTTCTATAGCCAGAAAGGTGGGGAAATAAAGGGGGGAGGGGGTGATACCTCACAAAGTTCTCCTCGGCTCTGCCACTTACAAAGTTAACAAATTCTTTGACACGTCTCTGTGCTAAGATTTCCTCATCGGCAAAAAGCACATAATATCCCACTACCTACATCCCAGGATCATTGTGAGAATTAAATAGGATAATGAGTTTAAAGACTTAGACGAGTGCCTGGTACATGGTAAACATGCAGTAATGTTGGCTAGTATTATTACTATGTCCAGTGACCTCTTTCAACCTTTTTTTGGGTTTCTTTCCCCTAGACTTGTAACACAGCAGTTTAGAGAATTTAATATACAAAGGATGGATGTTTTCACCAAAGGGCATGTTAATTTTTCATCCATCTTTAAACAAATATGTTTTGAGAGAACAAAAAAGCATTCTGGAAATAAAGCATGATTGCAGAAATTTAAAAATACAGCAGAAAAGTTGGAAGATAGAGTTGAGGAAATCTTTAAGAATTGGAACAAAAGATAAAAAGATTGACAAGATGGGCAATTATCTTAGGTATCTGAGATCCATTGGTGAAGAAGTTAGACACATCCCTGCCCTCACAGAATCTAATTTTCATTTTTCCAGAATTTTCATGGTTTTTCTCGCATACTCTATGTAGGTATGCATTTATTTTATAATCAGGGTATTTTCAAGGAATATTTTTACATTAAGCTTCTGTTTAATGTACATAAAATCACATATTTTAAAGAATACATAGTACAAAAGGTTACATAATCAAAAGTAAGTATCTCTTCCTTATTCAGAATTTCCTAGTTATCCTCAGAAACAATAATTCTTTCTTGATTTTTTTTACATCTCATTACTGAGATAAACACAGAAGTATCTAAGGTCCCTTTTTAATATAATGGTTAGGGGAGAGGGAGGAAGAAAGGATATGGGATGAGTTAGAGGCTTCTAGCAATAGAGTTGTCAAGAGAAAGGAAGTTCAGAGAACTGAGTGGGGGAACATCAGACTACAAGGGTTGAGAAATACTGTTGAAGCAGAAGCAGAAACATAGACTTACATGTAATAAGCATTTATTGAGAACTACTCTACACAAAATATGTTAGAAACAAGTCAAGTGCTAAGAAGGCAGGGGCAGGGTGCGCACGTGGGAATATTACACAACACATTACAATACTCTAGAGTCCTTTTTGCAAAATAAAATTTTAAAACAAAGCTAATTTTGTGGCTTGGCCTCCCAAAGTTATGTCTAGGTTTGGACTGAGGCTGCTCCATCCCTTACTGATGCTACCTTACAGTCCAGTTTCCTAACTTATTTCTCCTGGGCTAGATATCCCTCTCCTGTCCCCAGTTTTCCTGTGGTTACCTTGAGCATAAACCGTCCTCAAACTCAAGTTTGCTAGCCCTGCTTTGGGCCAGCCCATATTCCCTTAGGACATGTGCAGGCTAAGTAAGCCTCTGGGTGATTTGTGTCCTGGTCTTCCGAATTCCATTCCCTCTCTTCCTCTCTCATGGAGGAGTTGAAAGTCCTAAGCCTCCTTCCATTCCTTGCATTATCAAGATGATGGCTCTCCCTCCTTGGCTCTGCTTCCAACCAGATGATTTCACAATGACTTGGGTATCATCAAAACCGCTCTCTAACTACCAGGGAAACTGCTGTCTATCTTAAGTTCATTTGGACAGATTATTCATCTGTTGCTTGTTTCAAGACTTGTCGGAAGACTGGACAGACTGGGCATTTCATGCGTGTTTCTGTGGGTTGAGATCTCTCATTGTTTTCTCTTATGAGTATTGTGATCTCCTGATTGGTTCTTTCATGGCCAACCCAGGTCAGTTTCAAGAGAAATGGGGTCACAAGATTCAGCACGTTCCTATATATTCAGTGTTTTCCATTAGTGCTTATTGGGAAGGTAGACTTTCCTCAATATTAGCAACAGCCCAGAGAGAAGTAGCTCCAGAATTCAGATCTGGTTCCATATCTGTCTCTCCTAATTTTCCCCAATTTAGGTTGATCTGCTCCTTGTTGCCTATACCCTGGGCTACCGTATTCCTTGCTGACCCTGACAGAGAAACAAGCACTCATTAGAGTGGTAGACTTTTCTCTAGAGCATAGTAATTACATTATTATAGTATACACGTATTTATATTTCAAAATATTAATAAATACAGTCATAAAATACATAACTCTGACTCAGACTGAAGAGGTAGGCTCACAGGTACAGAGGATTAAGTAAGTGAGTCACTGCCTCGGAATTTCAGGCAGATAAAAACCAGTATTCCAGAAACAGGGAGTTTTATATAAACGTAAGAGAGAAATCTGATGTGAAGAAAGGCAGTATTAGTTCTAAGCTTTATTCTCAGGCCAGGAATCATTCAAGTGGACTTGACCACAGTTGTGCTTTGAAGTAAAAAGAAGCAGAGACAGAATAAAGGTCTGCTCTTGGCACAGGGAGCAGAGTTGGTGCTACAGGAATTTCCAGGAAGTTTTCACTTCCAGGAAGTTCCTGAACACACTATTACCAACAGTAACTATTACTAACACTCACTATTACTAACAGTAACAACTTCTACTTCTGGGAGAAATAAAAGACAAACTGCAAAAAAAAAAAAAACTTGCAAAGGAAAAGGTATAAAAAACGGACACTTGTATGGACTTTACATTTTAATTAAAAATGTGTTGTGCTTGTGTCTCCTGAGGGGGTCTTCAAACTGTCCACAACACACTGGATTTCTTCCTCAGATCTTTCAGGCACGTCGTTTTTTACTCTGGAAAAACAGAAAACAGGATTGAGTAAGATTTCACAGTAGAGCCACTTTCTTTTTTCTAGGTTTCAATGATAGGGAAAGAGGAAAGGCCGCTGAGACAGGAATGATGAGAAACACACAAGTGAAGAGAGAGGTAGAGAAGGCAAGAGAAAAGAACTCTGGTCTGCATTGTCACCCGTGCGTCCACGACACGATGGCTCTGTCCCTTCTGCTGATTCCCGGATGCCTGCTCTCTGCAGGCTCTTCCAGATCATTTTGGGAACCAAGTCTGACAGGGCAGGCGGGAACTCCACACCTTGGCTTACCATCCAGGAAGCCTGGAATTAGTCTTATTGCAAGAATCACAGTGCCTGGTATATCAAATAAGTGTTGGGCACTCTGGTAGTCTCTGTACCCTAAGGTCATGACCCCATCACTGCAACCAAGCTTATGACTGAGGGCTGCTCTGATCCCATGACCGTATTGTCAGAGCATTGATATTCTTTTTTTAAAATTAATTAATTAATTAATTATAAAGATGTGGGGTACAATTCAGGACTAGGTATACAAACATTGATAATGCAGTTACCCTTGTTGATGAGGCATGCCCCTCCCTCCCCTAGCAGCTTCCCCCAACTGCCAGTCCCACCCCTCCTTCCCCTGACAGTTTCCGCTACTGCCAATCACCTTCCCACAGCATTATAATTGTTCTTGAGAGCTCAATTCCTCAGAAGTAATGGAGGTGCAGACAATATGGTCACTCCATATTGTTGTGAAAGGACTGATTACCATGGATCAGTCCAGTTGTGAAAGGACTGATTACCATGGATCTTCATGTATTCTTCATTCATTTTTTGTTATTTCAACAATTGTCCTCTTATTAATGAGTAGAAATATATAGTTATATATTCTGGATGCAAGTTCTTTAGATACCCAGCACTGTGTTAGGTGCTGGCAGCATATTGATAAGCGTAACTGGTATGGTCTGCCCTCAATAGAGTTTCGTTTAGTCTCATTTGCAGGGTTTAATACGCTCATTACGCAAATACATAAGTATAATCTGGTATCATAAAGAAAGAGCCCAGGAATCCACATAACACTGTAACAGGGGACATGGTCTAGTTTGGAGAAGGTTTTGTAAGAAAGTGCTGCTTGAAGTCCACACAGGGGAGCACATTTGAAGATATTAAAGGCCTTTGCTTGAGGAAAAAAACAAAACAAAACAACGAAGAGTGCTGCTTGAAGTGAGATCTGAAGAATGAAGTAGAGAAGTGACAGAATATTCTCGACACTGGGCACAGAAGGTGCTAAGACACTGAAGGGAACACGTTATCACTCTTCACTTCTTCATTCATTCATTCCATTCACGCAGGATGCCCACTAGCTCAGGCACTGTGTTGTGCTGCTGTGTATCACCAGTAGCTCATTTTCCCCCCTATAGTTTTACAGTATTGTGTGAATATGCCACCATTTGTTTATCCATTTACCAACTGATGAAAATGTAGAGTGCCAAGTTTGGTAAGATGAAGGAAGCTGCTATGGACATTTGTGTGTGAGTCTTTATATAGACATTTTTAAAAGATTATCTTAGATAAAAGTCTAAGATTGCTGGGTTATATAGCTGTGCATGAGAGTTTCAGTTATTTCACGTGCCCTCCAATACTTGATGTTTATTGGTGGTTTTAATTGCAGCCATTCTAGTGGGTATGCAGTAGTATCTCATTATGGTTTTAATTTGTATTTCCCTAATGACTAATGACATTGTCACTATGTCTGCTATTGGCCTTTTGTATATATTTTTCTGAGAAGTATCTGTTCAAGTCTTTTGCTTTTCTCATTTATTCAGTGAATTGTCTTCTTATTAATTAGTAGAAATATATAATTATATATTCTGGATACAAGTCCCTCATCAGATATATATTTTGCAAACATTTTCTCCCAGTCTGTGGCTTAACTTTTCCTTTTTTTAAAACAAAGTCCAATGACAAAAGTTTTCAATATTGGTTAAGTCCATTTATCAATTTCACTGTTATAATATGGTTTGTGCTTTCTGTGTGCTATCTAATAGGATTTGCCTAACCTAACAGGTCACAACAATTTTCTCCTATGTTACATTTCAGAAGTTTTCTAATTTTAGCTCTTATATTTAGGTTTATAATCTACTTTATTTTGTATGTGTTTAAGTTCATATATGTCAGTCTGGATATCTACCTGTCCCAGCACCATTTGTTGAAAAGATCCCTTTGGCCATTGTTTTGTTAAGCACTGGCCAGACCATGTGTCATGTTTTCCTAAGCTTTGGTCCCTTCCCCTATATCCTGGGAAAGTGAATTGCCTCTCTCTCTCTCTCTCTCTCTCATTTACTTTATAAATAAAGTTACCACAATTAAATGGAGATAGATGCCATTTTTCCAATCTAACAAAAAAAGAAAAGACTATCCCTTCTACATGGAATTGCGCTGGCACCTTTGTCAAAATCAATTGACCATGTGAGTTTATTTTTTGATTATTTTGTTCCATTGATTGATGTGCCCTTTCACTGTCTTGATTACTATAAATGTATGGTAAATCTTGAAATTAGGTTTTATAAAACTTTGTTTTTATTTTTCAGAATTGTCTTGGAAATTATAGCAGGTTCTTTGCATTTTCATATGACTTTTAGAATCAGCTTTCTAATTTCTACCGAAGAGCTTACCAGGATTTTGACTGAGATTGCTTTGAATCCATAGATCAATTTGAGGAGAATTGATGTCTTAACAATATCCAGTCTTTTGATTCACGAACATGGCATCTATCTCCATCTAATTGTGGTCAACTTTATTTTGTCAATAGTAATGTTATATAGTTTTCAGTATACAGGTCTTGTACTTGTTTTATTAAAGAAATTCACAAGTCTTAAATATTATTTGATGCTATTGCAAATAATATTAAAATATTTTGGTGTCCAATTGTTTGTTGTTAGTACGTAGAAATACAATTGCTTTTGTGTAATTAACCTTGTATCTTGTGACTTTGCTACACTCATTCACCAGTTTTAATAGGTTTTTTTATGAATTCCTTAGGCTTTTCTAGAAATATGATCATATTTTCTGTGAAAAAAGACAGTTTTTCTTCTGTATGCCTTTTATTTCTTTTTCTTGTTGCATTGGCTGCAACCTGCAGTACAATGCTGAACAAAAATAGTGAAAATGGACATCTTTGCTTTATCCCCAACCTTAGGAGAAATGTGATCAGTCTTTTATCATTAAATATGATGTTAATAGAAGGCTTTTGGTAGATGTCCTTTGTCAGTTTCTTTGTATTTCTATTTTTTTTTTTTAATCTTTTAGAACTTTGAAGATAGGGCTCCAAGCTCTCCTGTATTCCTATTTTGATGAGAGTATTTCTTTCTTTTTAAAATTATGAGTGAGTGTTAATTTTGTCAAAGTTTTTTCTGTATCCATTGACATAATCACATGATTTTTCTTTTTAATCTGTTTATAGAGAGAAATTTATTACCTGATTTTTGAATGTTAAATTTACCTATGCTTTTGGAATAAACTCCACATGATCATGAGGTATCATATTTCAGTATATCACTAGGTTTTGGTAGCTAATTTGGTTAAGGATTTTGGCACCTATGTTCAGGAGGGATTTTTGTAGTTTACTTTTCTTGCAATGTCTTTTTCTACTTTTGATATTAGGACTCCCCCTGCCTTCAGAGCAGCCTGGACACTGGCTCCAAGCAGTAAGTTGAGGCAAACATAGGTCTCATTTTATCTTTGTCCTTTTCTCAGAGACTATATTTTTCTGCTGTCTATTGTCCAATGTCTGAAAACAGTTGTCCCATATATTTTGTCAGCTTTCTAGTTGGTTATGGAAGGAGGCCAGTTTCTATAGCAGTTAATTCTTTGCAGGAGGAAGCAGAAGTCTATTCCTTCTATACAGTTTTAAAAGAGCTTTAATGGTCAGAAAAGTCTCTCATTTCCTTATACCTTCTCATAACCTCCACTCATTGAGATGCTCTTTGGAGTCACACTGTTACCTATGATCTTTGCACTCCTTGGTGGCAGCTCTTCAGATACATAAAGGCAGCACTTGTGTCCTCCCCAGCCTTTCTTTCAGATAAAGCTTCCTCAGTTACTTAAGCTGTTTCTTATTGGATTGAGCTTCCAGACACTTTATAAAACCTGGTTAGGTTTTCTTTTTTGTTGAGATTTCTCCTAAAAATAATGATACTTACTGTTGAATACAATATTTCAGATATCAGGAGACCAACAAAGAATTTTTAATTATCTTTTTCTATCCATGACAAAATCATCACCATGTCAAAAGAAATGCCTTTTTTAAAAAATGAAAGCAGGCAACCAAGAAAAGCAGTTTTGAAACTTTTGGATTTGATCACAAATTTGGCATTTTGAAGGGCAAATGTGATGATGTCACTGACTTTCAGTTTCTAAGCCCTATGAAGAGTTCTGCTTAAATTTGCTTAAACATGATTTGTTTTGAAAACAATACTTGGCCTTTAGGAACTCTTTCCTGGCTGGGTGTGGTGACTCATGCCTGGGTGTGGAGACTCTTACCAGCATTGTCAGAAGCCAAGGCAGGAGGACTACTTGAGCCCAGGAGTTCAAGACCAGCCTAGGCAACATAGTGAGATCTTGTCTGCACAAAAAAAAAAAAAAAAAAAATGCTGGGCATGGTGGCACACACCTGTAGTCCCAGTTACTTGAGAGACTGAGACAGGAGGATTGTTTTAGCCCAGGAGATGGAGACTGTAGTGAGCTGTGATTGTGCCATCACATTCCCATCTGGGTGACAGTGAGACCCCAACTAAAAAAAAAAAAAAAGAAAGAAAAAGAAAAAAGAAACCATTTCTGAAAATGCTGAGATTTTTAAAGTTTGTTCTAGGGAGACAAGTTGTAAAAACTGTTGGTTGCTAGGAAATTGTTATATACAGATTTCAGTCACACAAGATCCAAACAAGGAAGTAAAACTGGAAAAACGATAAATCATAGCTACAAATTCTCATGCCTTATCTGCCTTATTTGGCAAAGACAGAGAGAGAGAGAGAGAGAGAGAGAGAGAGAGAGAGAGAGAGAGAGAGAGAGAGAGAGAGAAGGAGAGGAGAGAAGAGGGATAAGAAACAAGTTAAAATAACCGTGGCATCTCCCTTTTATTCATTTACTGAACAGGGTAAATATTATAGTTGAGGCATAGAAAAACTATAATTAATGAACAAAGGGCTTCTGATGTCAGGTTAGTTAGTTTGAAGACTGTCTCCTCGGAGAAAAGAATTAATGTTTGGAATAGGAGGAAGCTCCAGTTTCAGAGAAATTCCTACTGGTTATCAGTAAGCTAGTGTCTCTGGTTGGATCATGACTGCTTTCACATCTGTTGGTTGGCGGAATTCAGTTCCCGGTGGTTGTGGAACTGAGATCCTTATCTCCTTGCTGGCAGGCTGCCAACCGAGAACCACTTCCATTTTCTAGAAGCTACCCACATTCTTTAGCTCATGGCTTCCTTCCTCCATCTTCAAACCATCAACGGTGAACTGAGCCTCTCAAGTTTCAGAATGTTTTTCCTTTTTCCAGCTCTTCCTTATTAGCTCTACCCCAGCTGGGAAAGGTGATTAGATTAGGCCCACCTGGATAATCCTGGCTAAAGTCACCATCTCAAGGTTGGTACTTTGTAAAGTTCCATTTGCCATGTAAGATAACATATTATAGGTTCGGGAGCATAGGAAGTAGACATCTTGTGGAGGCATTATTCTGTCTATCACATAGCCAATGCTGGATGTATTCACAAAGCAAGGGTAGATATTGCTGAAGTTACAGAACCCAAATTTACAAACATCTCGTATCTATATGGTATGGTTATACATAGTACATATCCCTCTCTCCAGTGATATCAGGGCTCCTCTTTTTGACCAAACTCTCTGGCACAGTTGACTGTCTGGCCCAACAACTTTTTTCCTACCGGTATTCTTTATCACATTCTTGGGAGTCATATGTGCTATTCTGTCTTTTGGTCTTTTGTCTTTTACCACTCATAGCCTAATTTGACCATATATATACACACATAGCTTATTCAACCCCCTTCTGACATCTCTCATGTGTACACACACATCCTCCTTATCTAGTCTCCTAAATTTTTCTGATTGTCACACAAGGGAAGAAACATTCTTACTGCTTTTTCTCCATCCCTTCTTTTTTGTTTTATTTGTAAGCTTATCATTCCAGTGTGAATGCAAAATTAGGAAATAGCTTATTCCCTCTGCACATCTAGCTAGTTCTAAATGGCAATGAGATTGAAAGAAAGAGAAGCTAAGAACTCTCACCTTGAAATGTCAGCACCTAAAATCAAAACTACAATGAGATACCACCTAACTCTGGTAAGGACGTGTATCATTAATAAGTCAAAAAACAACAGGTGCTGGCGCAGCAGCAGAGAAAAGATAATGCTTCTGCGCTGTTGGTGGGAATGTAAGCTAATTCAGTCTCTATGCAAAGCAGTGTGTCAATTCCTGAAAGAACTAAAAAGTGATCTTTTATGTAATCCAGCAATCCCTCTCTTGGGAACCTACCTGGAGGAACATAAATTGCTCTACCAAAAAGACACCTGCACACTCATGTTTCCTGCCACACTGTTCACAAACAGCAAAAACATGGAACCAACCCTGCTGCCCATTGAAAGTGGACTGGATAAAGAAAATGTGGTACAAATACACTATGGAGTATTAGGCAGCCATAAAGAAGAACAAAACCATGACCTTTGCAGAAGCAACCTGGATGCAGTTGGAGACGATCATACCAAGTGAACTATCACAGAAACAAAGAACTGAATACTGCACATTCTCACTCATAAGTGGACCCTGATCACCAGTCACATCACCGCAAGGATAGGATCAGCAGTCTCTGGGCATTGCTAGGGAGGGAAGGAGGAGGACAGGGGAGCACATGACAACACAAAGGATACCTGGTCACTAGGGGGAGTGAGGGCCACCTAGAAGCCCAAACTTCACCTGCATGCAGCCTACTTATGTAGTAAATCCTCCTTTGTACTCCACAACTCTATAATCATTAAATACATTTTTGAAAAGAAATGCCAAAGCCTAGGCAAGGATGATATGTTTCTACATCTGACCCTGTGCTCTGAATTTATATAGTATAAATTTTAAAATACTTTTACTTTTAACTTACACTTTTATGTTATAGAAATTTCTCAGCATATTCAATACTTTGGCTCTGCCATATGCTTTGAATTAATTTATTTAAATGTGATCATTTTATTCCCCAAAGTCCTGTTTTTAAAATACAACAGAATGCAATGAATTCTGCTAATGTCATCCATCTATTTTCTAGCTAGGTCTTAAAATCAGTACACTGAAATCTTAAATAAGATGCTTGCCAGAAATATTACTCATCTTGTTTTCTACCCTAAGAAGATTACCTTAAGTATTAGCACCAACCAAACTAACTACTACTAGAGGGAATTACTGAGATAAAGTCAATCTTATCTTAGAACCAGCCCACAACACAAAGTCATGGGATTATTATAAAATCAGGGATCACTTTGCCCCCATTAAACACTTTTACAACAGAAGTCGGGGGGGGGCTGTTTATAATAAATAGAAAAACTGTTGGAATAACCCAAGTGTCCAACAAATAGGGTTGATTAAATAAATAAATAAAGATGCATGCACATAATAGAATATCTTGTAGCCTTTTAAAGTGAAGCTGTAGGGCCAGGTGCGGTGACTCAAGCCTGTAATCCCAGCACTTTGGGAGGCCAAGGCAAGAGGATTGCCTGAGCCCAGGGGTTTGAGACCAGCCTGGGCAACTTGGCGAGACTTCATCTCTACAATAAATAAAAAAATTAGCAAGGCATGATGGTGCATGCCTGTAGTTCCAGCTACTTGGGAGGCTGAGGCGGAAGGATCACCTGAGCCCATCAGGTCAAGGCTATGGTGGCTGTGAGCATGCCACTGCACTCCCTCCTGAGCAACAGGGTGAGACTACTACTCAAAAGATAAATAAATAAAATAAGGTGATGATATAGAAGAATATTTAAGACATTAAAAATTATCTTGCTAAATGTAATACAGGAAATTAGAAAATAGTACATATGATATTATCCGATTTGTGAAAAACAACCCTTATAAAAGTATCCTAATTACAGAAAATAACAGATTTATACATTAAAAATATGGAATATATGCAACAAAAATGTCTGCATAATCATTTTTTATACTAGTAGAAGTAAGGATGATTTTCATTTTTGATATAGTTGATAATGGATATTATTATCAGCAAAAGTTAATATTATTTTTTTACAAATCAATGAAGAATAAGTCATCTAACTTATTTCATAGGATGTCTAGACTTTTAAGGATGAGAATATGAATCTTGTGGTCATCTAGCAAGCATCCCTCCTTGAACACCACTAGATGCATAACCTTTAGCATTTACAAGTGTTTTCACCATTTTACTTCATTGATTTGTCAAAGTAAATTCATGAAAGGAGGTAGATAAAGCAAGTAATAATCATCTTTGCCTGAAAACCAGAAGTATATCTGTAAACCTTAGTTTAGAAATGTTGCCTTTCACCAATGGGACGGGATAGAGATTCCGGAAGCAAAGCCTCAATTTCTCAACCAACTCATCTTTGACAAAGCCTCCAACAATAACCACTGGGGAAAGGAGAACCTATTCAGTAAGTGGTGATGGGAAAACTGGCTGATCCCACGCAGAAGATTGAAACAAGACTCCTACCAATTACCATACACACAAAAATTAAGTCTAAATGGATCAAAGACCTTAATGTAAAACCTCAAACTATAAGAATCTTAGAAAATGCAGGAGACACCCTTATGGAAATTGGAACTGGTAACCAACTCCTGATCAAAACCCCAAGTGCCCATAACATAAGAGATAAGATAAACAAGTGGGACCTCATCAAACTGACAAGCTTCTGCAAAGCAAAAGAAACCATCCAGAGAGTGGGGAAACAGCTTACAGAATGGGAAAAAATATTTGCCAACTGTATATCTGACAAAGGCCTAACATCTGGAATCTATAAGGAACTCAAACGTGCTGGAAGCGAAAAAAATAAATAGCCTCATTAAAAAGTGGGCAAAAGACATGAACAGACACTTCTCAAAAGAAAATATATGGGCAGCCAACAGAAACATGAAAAAGTGCTCAGCTTCACTAATCATCAGAGAAATACAAATCAAAACTACACTGAGATACCACCTAGCCCCAGTAAGACTGGCCATCATTAATAAAACAACTACAGATGCTGGCAAGGATGTGGAGAAAAAGGAATGCTTCTGTGCTGCTGGTGGGAATGCAAACTAGTGCAACCTCTTTGGAAGACAATGTGGCAATTTCTGAAAGAACTAGAAACTGACCTTCTATATGACCCAGCAATCCCCCTATTGGGAATATACCCAGAGGGACTCAAGTCATTCTACCAAGAAGATACCTGCACATGCATGTTGTTGCAGCTCTTGTCACAATAGCAAAAACATGGAACCAACCATGCTGCCCACTGAAGCTGGACTGGACCAAAAAAAAAAATGTGGTACATATACACAATGGAATATTATGCAGTCATAAAGAAGGACAAACATAGATTTTACAGCAACGTGGATGGATTTAGAGACTATCATACTCAGTGATCTATCACAGAAACAAAGAACACAGTACCATATGTTCTCACTCATAAGTGGACCTTGAACAATTATCATAATACTATAAGAAAGGGACTGGCAGTAGTGGAAAAATCCCAGGGGATGGGGGTATGGGTGGGATTGGCAGTTGAGGGAAGCTGCCAGGTAAGGGAGGGGCACCTCATCAACAAGGGTACCTGCATAATGAACACATGTATGCCTAACCCTGAATTGTACCCCGCATCTTTAAAAATAAAAAATAAATAAATGTTGCCTTTCTTTGAAGTCCAAGAGCAGTATGATCAGCAGCTGAGTCCAGACTAAATAGTCTCCAAAGTCTGAGGGAAAACTTTTTTCCCAACAACTTGCTGACTTTTTGCCAGTCTGGGTTCAGCCAACCAGCTCCAGGAGGCAGCCAATTGGGAAGTAGCTACAAAGTGGCAATCTTCAGGGAGGACAAGGACTGACTCACCTTGGCTGCTTCTTCTTCTTTTTCCACTTCCACATAATTAGAACAAACACAGTCCCACAAAAAACTGTAGCTATAAGTCCAGTTGCAATCAAGATGATAAGTTCTGGGGGCTCGGGATTCTTAGGTGCTAAAAATAACCACAAGTTTTCAATCATCCACAAAAGTCATCTACAAAAGGTATATATAGGCTACTGTTCTCTTATTTACCTGTCAGCATTTCCCCAAGGCTCTAGAGCCAGAGGAGCCTGAAGTTCACAATATGAAGCCATAGAAAGTTCCAGTCTCAGGGACTCAGCAACTAACTAGGAATCAAACCTGTGCCTCAGGCCAAATGCCTAGGCTGTGTTGCCTTCCTCCCACTGACCATGATCTGGAAGAAGAGGGTCAACCTGGCCTGTGATTCTGGAATCTGGGTAAGGTGTCTGTGCTGAGGCACTGAGTGTACAGTCATCTGTTCCGGGCCTGCTGCCCCACCTCCATTGCAGTCAGTCCCCAGGTCCTGAAGTTTCCCTTGTGATGCTTCCTCTGTCCTCTGTCATCTCCAGGTCAGGTTCCGAATGCCTCTCACTTGGACAAATGGCAATAGCCTCCTCACAGACCCCCTACCTCCAGCTTTTGCTTATGTGTTTGTTTGGCTATTTGGTTTTTTTCCCACTGATGTCATAGCAGGCTTCCCCCGCATGGCTTTCAACATGGTTCACCTATTAGGAAATCTTTCATATTTCTTCATGCCCTGAGGAATCAGGATCAAAACAAGCTCCCTAGTGGTCAGGACTTACTTTCTTGCCTGGGAACTTCTAAGTTTCTGGGAAGTTGAAAAACAAGCTTTGTGGGGAAAACATAAAACTGAATTGTCTACTTTACAGAGTTTTTTGGGAACAGTTCTGGCAATTAATCCCAAATTACAAAAAATAAGACCAGCTGATCTCCTGTTAGCTCAGTTACAATTTGTGGACACATGCCCCGTTCCTGGGATGTTAAGCAAAGGAGTCACTGGCAATGCAGGCTATGTTCAATCCCTTTGAGTCTGTCCCAGTTTATCCCATTTGAGCCCATTTGGAATGTCAATAAAAGGGGGATATACTTGTTAACATGGAAAATGCTACCTTTTGATACCTTTTGATATCTCTGATCAAGCCACAGAATAGGGATCCAGAGAGGTAGGCCCTATCTTCCGAGGGCAACTAGAGCTTAAACATTTCTGAAAATGCCTGGGGAGTTTCTGGCAGTATAGTAGTTGAGAAGCATCAGAAAGGTGAGCCATGATGAGGCTGTAGCATTGGCAAGCCCCTGCTCATTTGTAGACTGAGGAAGCCATAGCAGAGGGCCTGGGCCATGTCACATATGGTGATGCTGATGGTTACAAGGAGGGACTGACCTTAGGTGTGGCTTAGAGAGGCTACTGTCAGCCAAGAGAGGCTGCAGGTGGAACAACCAGGACAGGCTGGTGGCTCCATCATTTACTGGACTCTCAGAGTGTCTGAGTGAAAGGAAATCAGTGCCAGGAGAGGCAACTGATCCAGGTGTAAAGTTGGCTTGTGGAGACTGGCACTAGAGTATGTCTGTCCATAGGTCAAGTTATGTTTCAGCAACAAGACACCAGGAGAGAGGAGGTAGCAAAGCCAGGAGATGGAGCAAAGGGTTGGATGGATGTCTCTGGAAGTGACAAGCCAAAGGGTCAGAGCTGGAGAAGGGACCAAGGCAAGTAGAAGGCAGATATGGGACTCAAGGGCAGCCACAAGCAATAATGGGGCAGGGTGAGTGCAGGACACCTTCATTCTAGGAGGGAATCTTGAAATTACTGCTCTTTACAAGGGAAGTCTCAAATATAAACACATGCCCTCCAGAGCAAAGCCAGAACTGTAAAATGTTGGGCTCCTATTTGTGGGTACTGCTTAGTTTCAGTCCTTTCTTCTCCTCCACTCAACTGGCTCCTGCAGCACTTGTGAACATGCTATAAGCATTCTTTCTTTGACACAGTCCCTGCACTTATGCCAGAGATGGCTACTTCATTGTGGTCCTCTCACCTGTTGAGCCCAGATACTGCCTCAAAATTTTTCTGCTTAGAAAGTCATCATAGTTTTGGAAAACTGTCATCCAGAATGTTCCCACCTCTCCTCACAACACTTATTACGCCCAATAATTTCTTTTATGGTGTTATAAGGTCCCCCTTCCTTTAGGAAGCCTTCCCTGACCCTCAAGGATCTTGCCTGCTTCTGAATGCACATAAAACTGATTATCAGTTGCTTTCATTTTAAATTTAGTCACATTTCCATTCCATTAGATTTAAAATCTAGTCTTCCATGTGTGTACATCATGATGTTCAGAAATTCTATCAGAAGGCCCTGTAAACAATAATGTCTAGAATGGTTCTGTACACATAGGTACTGTATGTATGTATGTATGCATTGTGTGTGTGCGCACACATGCACATGTGTGTGTTTTAATAAATGGAAGAATTCTAAACCAGAGGAATCCTGCATTTTCTGACCATAACTTCAGAATCATCCATCCAAAGATAACCTGAAAGATTGGGTCAGTTTCAGAGCTCAGAGCATGTTTCTTCAAGTGCAGCATAGCCTCATAACCTCCTGGATGGTACATAATTCAGATGAAGGAGGAGCCCTCCATATGGGTCCTTCCTAACAGCATCATAACATGACCCAGGTAGAGGCTTTCTAGCCCATAGGGGACATTGGATGACCTGCCTCAAGCATTTGTGTATAATACCTGATGAAAGAAAGCATCTTGGGAAGCAGCTTTACCTCTACAAAAAGGTAAGGAGATAAGCGTTGTCTCCGCTTGCAGGACACAGAAGATGGTAACATTGCTTGTAGCATCAGGGAGTGAAACAGGCAAGCTGATGGAAACGTTGTAGAGCTCTGTGATATTATCTTGAGATATCTGCATAACACCATAATTCTCAGTGGTTGAATTCTCAGTCTGTAGCTTAAAACCCATTTGCTTAGGTTCTGGGTAACCTTGTATAGATGAGCACGTCAAATTTATGTACAAATCTTCTGTGACATTAGAAATCGGTTCTATCTTAGGTCGACTGAAGTTAGCTGAAAGCAAAACAGAGATACACAGAAATCAGTCTAAGTTTGGATGCATCGAGAACAGCAAATAATTAGGGACTTGATCTGGGCTCACTGGGGCCTCAGGGTAACTAAATTAGGGGTCTCAGCCCAAGGTGAGAGCCATGTAATAACCACACATTTATTTTTCAAGAATAGAATTTGGGGCCAAGCTTATTTCCTGCTTATCCAAATCAAGAGGGTACTCTCTGAGCGACAGGAGGGCTGACATGGAGGCACCAAAGATTTACAATGAAGCCACTATTTAGAAGAAGTGGTTTGACTCTAGGGTCCAGGTGTCCCATGGAGTACATTTCAGCTTACCAGACTAGGAGAGCAGAAAGGGATTGATCTAAAGTCTTACCAGGAACTAACAGAGCTCACAGTGCTGGCATGCTCTGGGTCGCATCTTTCAGAAACTCAAGCAAGATGGTGGTGAGTGGAATTTTGGATTTAGAAATCCTGAATACTGGTTTTGGACATGAGTGGCTAGTTATATTTATAACATACTGCAAGAGGAAGGTCAAATCCAGCCATTTTAGGGAAAAAATACATGATCTGTACAAACACAGTATTTTCTTACCTGTGTTTGCCATTCACCTTTTTTTTTTTTTTTTTTTGGTTATTGAGGATCACTAGCATGTAGCCCTTATACCTGTCTCATGTACCTTCTGCCAGTTAAATCTCTTTTTCTTCTTCTATAGTTACCAGGTAGTTGGCAGGTTCTACATGCTAATTTGTAGTTTAGTGTTTTGTAATTAAAATATCAGTTATTTGCATTTCATTCTTTACATGTTTTGCTGTATCAACATTGTATTTGAGCGTTCTTCTTGTACTTTATTTGGTCTACAGGAGGTGAGTTGCTGGGCCTTATTTAGTTTCATTAGCAATAACTGAAATCACAGGTTGGATAAGTTATGAACAGGATATAGAACACCATCATTCTCAGTGGTTGAATTCTCAGTCTTTAGCAAAAAACTCATCTTCTTAGATTCTGGGTAACCTTGTACAGATAAGCAGGTCAAATTTATGTACAAATTTATGAGGCTCACTAGCATGTATCCCCTAGACCTGTCTCATGTACCTTCTGCCAACTAAATCTCTTCTTCTTCTTCAATAGCTACCAGTTAACAAATGCGAACCTGTTTTCAAAAATGCTTATCTGGGTCCCACTAATGGTACCTCGTCTCATTTTGAAAGCACTGATTTGGCATTTGGCTAAATGTTCTAAAAGTCCTGCAGCCTAGTTTGACTCACAAAGGTTCAAAGCTAGCAGTTCACTATTCTATTTCTACTTTTGCCTCTGTTTTGATCTGAGGTTTCAGAACAGGTGTTGATCTACTTTTTCCAGTTACACCAAAAATTAACCTGGATTCAGTAACATCATGCCTGGGTATCTACCCTAGAGAAATGAGAATTTATGTTCACACAAAAACCTGTACATGAATGTTTACAGCACCTCTATTCATAATAGCCGCTAACTGGAAACAACCCAATATCTTTAATTGAGTTGAATGGATAAGCCACGAATGCTACTCAGCAACAAAGAGGAACAAATTTTTGATACATGCAACAACTTGGATGATTTGAAAAGACATGGTGAATAAAAGACATCAGTGTTAAAAGGTCACATATTGTATGACTCCATTTATGTGACATTCTCAAAAAGATAAAACCATAGACTGCAAAACAAGAGCTATGGGTGCACAGAGGGTATGACTCTATGAAGAGATAGCATGCAGGAATTTTTTTAGGGTGATGGAAATGCTCTATATCCTGTTCATAATGGTAGTTACATAAATCTACATATAATTTATAAAACTAATAGAACTCTACACCAAAACAAAAAAAAAAAAACAATTTTACTGCATTATAGTTTTAAAAAATCTGTAAGAGACATTTAGGCTTTTTGAGGACTGGTAAAATGGAAGAGCTGATTTGTTCACTTGTGGGTTATGTTTGTGGAGTTATTGACCTTCTGTCTACTGGGCTTATGGTTGTAACAGCAAACAACTAACAAGCAACCTATAGGAGGTTGAAGGAAAAACCCAGATCAGTCAGCTGTCACCCTCGCTAGGAGCTCTGGCAAAGACGTGGTAGGTAAAAAATCTTGGACGAAAGGAGCAAAAAGACTTGAGGCCTCTATGGTTAAATACACTTAGTAAGGGCCAAATCGCCCCTGGTTTTCACTTAGCTATATTACCTTTGTTCAGTTAGCTGTATTTGTCCCCAAAGCAGATGCTTACTGATCCTTCAGAACAAACTATGAAAAGTACCAAGAGCTTTCAGTTCCTACTCCCAGACCCTGTACTCTTTTCAAATGAACTTCCCAGAAATGACTGTTCTCTGCCTTCTCTCAGTAGTCCTCCTCTCTCCCCAACCCCACTCCCTCAAGTCCCCTCCCCCCATTCCAATGTTTCTCTACTTATTGTGGTTTCATCTCAGAAGACCAAGAATCTGAACACACTATTGACTACATACCAAGCACTGACAGGTCAGAAGGCAACTGGTGAATGCGAATCAGTCCATTGGGTCCTTTGTGATGGATGAAACATTGATATAAGCCCTTGTCCTTAATCTGAATGTTGTGAAGTAGCAGGGTCCAGTTGGCTGAGTTAAAACTTGTGCGGCCCATATATTTGGGATCAACATTGTCAAGTTTCTCTTTGCCGTAGTATAGCTCATACAGAACCGACATTTCCTGGTTCTGCCAAAACACTACCAGCTCACTCAGGCTTAGGTTTTGCGAGTTTGTAAATAAGCATGGCAGCTCTGCGGTCTCATTGAAATAAGCCTGAATCTTCAGGGAAACAGTCCCTAGAAAAGGAAAGAAGAAGAAAATACACATAACTCCATTTCTCTTTGTACAATACCCAAATGCTATTTCATCAGTAATGATGCTAAAGAATTAGTTGTTAATATCTGGATCTGTGCATACAAGCTAGGCATCCGGAGATTAGGACTTTTGTCCTTGCTTCACTACTAGGGAAATGTGTGGCCTTGTGCAAACCGCAACCTTTATGAGCCTTCGTTTTCTCATCTGTTTAATGAAGGGGTTGACTAAATTTTCACAGGGTCTTTCTAGAATTATGGTTCTGTGATTTTAAATTTTAAGCAGGGAAACCCCAAGACAGAGTTAGACAACTCATTCACCCACCTGTAACTTTCCCATAACCTGAATATTGATTCTCATCATCATAGCTGTTCTAGGCTCTTTGATGTCTACACCATCACCAAGAGCTTTCCCTTCTCCTCCTCATCCCCTTATTCCTTGGTCTGCTATGGTGAAAAGATGGCTGATAATAGTAATACATTTGATAGTCCCCTCGGATGCTTCATTAGTTGGGAATCACATTGAGTAATATCTTTGAAATGGAAACAGTTCCCTTTACAGACCATCCCCTATGACTGCTGCTCCCATGGCCAGCACTCACAAGGATGTCAAGTGGTTTAAAAATGACTTGAATAGTGAGCAAAGGTCTCTATTCACAGTGACCTCTCTAAGCTCTTTCAGGGATCAGAACGAGAACTGGGCAAACATAATAGCTGTTTTGGGATTGTAGTGGTCAGAGACCATGTAAGGCACATGAATGAAATGCTGGAAGTGAATCATAGATGGAAAAGTGAGGATATGCTTTGGGAGTATTGGGGAAACCCCAGGTACCACAAACTTGCTGCTCCCAGTATGCATTGCCCCTGGAAATTTTTACAACCAACAGGGAGCATGTAGAAGAAGGCTTTGGTCCCTAAGGGCACATAAATGTAATCGATTACAGAGTTTTTGTAGGACTTTTTCTGAGTTACAGAATTACTTGAGAGGACAAAGAAAGTAACTAGCGCTAGATGAGAAGCACAGGGGACAAGGGTGGCATTA
This sequence comes from Carlito syrichta, assembly GCF_000164805.1. Taxonomy (NCBI): domain Eukaryota; kingdom Metazoa; phylum Chordata; class Mammalia; order Primates; family Tarsiidae; genus Carlito; species Carlito syrichta. The sequence continues at coordinate 161,428 of NW_007231856.1, read as the reverse complement.
CTGTTTCTTGGTTAATATGAAGTTGAATATTTCCTTGGGGGAAGAAGTTTGCATAGGTTCTAAATACACTTTCATCATTCAGAATTTCAGCAAAGGGCTGTTGACATTAAGGAGAATGGTGAGAGAAATGAGAGGAGTTTCATTTGAACTGTTATTGGTGGGGGAGAAATGAAGTTGATCTGATGAATGGGTTTCTTTTCAAAGAGGAGAAAACAGGACAAATAACAATGACACGTACTTGGCAAAACTAAACTGTGTAGAATGGCCCAGCGAGAACCCATAATCAAGGGGTGGGTAGTAGTCTTGAACTCTGAGGGAAGCAGACTCCAGGTATCAGTGAGAGCTTGCACACATTCAAATCACTGCCTACTGCATTACACTCTGTGAAGACCTGAGGTGTAAAATGCACCATCTGTACAAGATGCATGCCGGCATTGGAGGGAGGAGGGAACATCTATGTGGGTACCTAGAGAATGAAAGAGGGACCTAAGGAAGAGTTCTTGCGTTCTGGTAATTATCTCGGAGGACCTGAAGCTTCTGGTTCTCCCTTGCTGAGCGCTTAATGTGATACAAGAGTGCCACCTGCTGTAAAAGCTTCTAGTGCTGTTTGGGAAAATATGTTCTGGTTTTGGCCTAATTTCTATCCGATATAGGGGACATGACCTAATGGAGAAAGCAAACACCAAGTTGAAAATTCTGCCAGTGAATGGTTGATATTATGTTATCACTCAGCTGTCAACTGTGCCTTCTGACCTTCTGAACCGGGAAATGACTTCACCCCTAGCGTCTTCTGCTTTGACTTCTCTCTGTCTCACTGTCTCTCACTGTCTCTCTCTCTCTCTCTCTCTCTCATGCAAGCGCGCCCGCCCCTTCTCCTAAATATTGCAAGGGCCTTTTCTTCCACTCATCAAAATGCTCCCCTCTTCACCTACCAACCCACAGTGTGATCGGTAGACCAATTGGCATCACCTGTGGGCTGATCGGAAACATGGGATCTCTGGTCCCACCCAACATCTCCTGAATTAGAATCTGCATTTTAACAAAGCTCCAGTTTGAGCAGCTGCTGTAGAGGCTCTCTGCTTCTGTCTCCAGAGTGGGACACAGAAGATAACAGGAGAAATTTGTTTCCACCCATTCCTCCCCAATCTCCCCCGCCGCCGACTCCTCCCTGTGTGAGATGGAAATTACTCTGAAGTCCATTCTGAGAGGAACTGAAAATATTTCACAATTTATACTCCATAGCACCTCACCAGCCACTGGCTTCCATGATCTCACTCAGAGCAAGCATGGGGGATCCTGCCAATCTCCTCTCTGACGAGATGGGGAAGGTTTAGTTCAAGATGTTTTCCCCAAGTGGTTTCAGGCCTCTCCTGTTACAACCCAGACCTCAGGTCACCTAGAATCCAGACTCACTGGGACTCTATGGGTGGGTAATCACTGAGAATCTCTCCTTCCTCAGGACTTGGGTAAGAGGAATGATTGAGGTCTAGTTATAACTGATGGCTATGATGGTGTCAGGAGTGAGGTACTGAAGAATCCAGCTAGGTGCCTTCCTAACTAGCTAAAGGAGTTGGTTTTGAAGGATACTTAAGGACTTCCTCAGAAACATACTGTACTGTTTGAATGCCACACACAAAAATAGTTTGCTAACCTGTGAGATCTCTGACTCCATTGGGACTTCAGTCTTCCCTGGCCACTACCCCAAATGCATGTCTTATATATTCAAGAATCATCTCTTCCTTATGTTTTTCTTTTCTTTTCTTTCATTAGAGACAGCATCTTGCTCTACTGCCCAGGCTAGTCTTGAACTCACGGGCTCAAGTAATCCTCCTGCCTCGGCCTCCCAAAGTGGTAGGATTACAGGTGTTAATATGCTTATTTGTACTCACAAATATTCCTTTTACTAAGCTTCCTCCAATGTTTTATTCAGCGCTCTGGAAGCCTCATTCCATCAATAACTACAACTAAATTCTTTTACATCCTTAATCTCTTCATTGACTGTTCTCCCAAGGTTGTTCTTTCACTGAAATCTGGTCCTACCCGGAGAAAACCACTGGTCCCCCAGCTAGCTACTGCTTGTATCATCACATTTCATGGGAGCCTTGAGCAACACTCTCCTCTTTTTGAGGTGTCCTCATCTCTCATTTTTGTTTTAGCTGCTAATCATTGGTCACGACTCCCTAGTGTAATGAAGATTTTGGCATTAGATGCAAGGTCTTTGACTCTGACTCTTGACATCAGTTTGGGTGACTTCTTCATGGATGAGTCCACCAACAACCTTGCCTCAAGGTTCTTTGGCCTTGTCAAGCCCCAAGGTCTTCATCCATACACTATTTCAGCAGCCCTCCTTCTTATGGCATAATCCCGAACCTCATCACCTGGAACAACTCAACTCCTAGAATCTTAATCTCAATATGCGCATCTCTGTCCACACCCCCTATTCCTGCAGGTTTTTCTCTTGTTTACTCCCTGCACATCTGCCACTCAGCTTCATCAAGACTTCAGCTTTATCCAATCTGGAGCCTATACTGCAGTGTTTTCCAAAAGAACTCTTGGTGATGATGGAAATATTCTACTTCTGTGCTGAGCAATACTGTAGCCACCAGCCACTGTGACTGTTGAGCCCTTGATATATAGCTAGTATGACTGAGAAGCTGAATTTTAAATTTTATTTAATTTTAATTAATTGAAATTTAGATAGTCACATAAGGCTAGTGGATACTATATCCGACAACACAGCAATAGTATGTCTTTTTAATTACCCATTGCCACAACTTCAATAAATAGGCCTTTCTGTCTCTGTAGAATTCATCCTGATGACACTCTAAATCTATATATCTATTCTTACAACTCAGTAGTTGAGCACTCCTGGAGGAAATTATTCAAGTGTGCAGACTAGTGACATTACAAATCTGTAGTGTCCAATCTCACTTAACTTGGCCTCTGGGTTGTTCACCTGGATCAATGCCCAGACCCTTCCTCACAAAAAATCAATTAGCAGGCAACTGCAATCATTCAATCAAGAGGTAATGGGGGTTTGACCCAGGGTAGGCTCTGCAGTGCTTTTAGTTTCCCCTCTGCTACTACATTTAGTTTCTCTTTCCCTTAAAGTCAAACTCCCTGAAAGAGTAAGTAGCAATTGTGGCCTTCACCCCCAACCTCCCCTCCCACCCCCACCTCTCTCCTGAAACTTGCCTGAAAAAGGTCGGTGACTTCCCACCATTGGCAAACCCTGGGCTATTTTCAGACCTCATCTCATTTGACCACTCTGTCTCAGGCATAACTGTGGGCATCTCTCCTTTGCAGAACGCTCTATTCTCCCCCAATCTCTGACGTCCTTGTTAGTTTTCTCTGATCACTCCTTACATGGTGATGGTCTCAAGCACCTATTCTTGGTCTTCTTACTCTCGTGCTTTTCTCTGGTTTTTCTCCTCTAACCCCATGGATTCATCTGATAAGTATAAGCTAATAATTCCCAGATACTTATTGCCAGACCATAACTTTCACTATCCATATCCAACCGCCTGCTGGATGCCTCCATCTAGAGAGTAACAGATACTATCTTCTCCTTCAAACTTCTTCTCTAATGAGTGATTCCCTTGTCCACTGCTGTCCATGATCATCTAAATATTCTGTAGAAAATACCTAAGAGGGCCATTGCTGTAGAAAATACCTAAGAAGGCCATTGCTTTGTTAAACTCTGGTGTGTCCATGTAGCTCTTTGAGCTATGATCACCATGTTTCCAAGCTTTGACCCCCCTCCCCTACCTTGGGGAGGTGAGTTTCCTCTTTCTTTCTCTCCAATTTACTTTCTAAATAAACTATATTTTCTAATCTAAAAATAGAAAAAAAATACCTAAGGGGGTTCTGCAAAGGTGTGTCTGAGGTGATCTGGGACTACTACAGCCAGTATTAGAACTAAATGCTAATGCATCAAGAAAAGGATGAGGACTGGGGCAACATGGAGCAAAGAGAAGGGGTAATCAGAGAAAAAGAATCTTGTATGTATTCAGAGACCTTCAGGACATTATCTTTTAGGTTACTAAACAGATATTCTCTGTCATAGGCAGGAATGGTTCTCTAAAAGTCTTCTTGGCCTGGATGATATTTCTGTTGAGATTAGCTCTGCTATGATTTCTTGTTCACCATTCAATCAATTATATAGATACATTTATGTATAATTATGTATATGTATATAGAGATCCATAATGCCTGTATATATTTTATAAAGTATATAACATATACTGTTATGAAAAGTATGATCTATTAAAATATATCCAGCATAATATAATATGTAAAACACATCACCATATATTTTAAAACTAAGCTCCTTTGAAGCACATGCCATTAGACTACAGCGCCCACTATCCCTCACTGTCTTCCTCTCAGGTGTCCCCTTATTTTCTGGGGATCTGAGCATCTGGCTGCTGCTGTCATCTTCCCCACCAATGCCTGTGTCATTAGCTTCATGCACACAGCACCCTAGTCCCCTGCTTTCTCATTGTCCTCTTCTCCCATGTTCTGGTCATCTATTCTATACCAGCCATCTCCTCCCCAAAACAGACCCCAGACTACTCAACAAACCCTCAAAAATCTGTTTTAAGTATCTTGCCTTGTGATCACCACCTCCAGTCTTCATTCCTTCCACTACCATCACTCCATCAACTGTCCCACCTCTCCTCACTGACTATGAATCAGAATACATCTCACCATATCTGCAGAGCCTACCCTGGGCCAAACCCCCAGTACCTCTTGATTGAATAATTGTAATTGCCTACTTAACTGATCTGCCTGCTTCCATCTCTGCCCCCAAGTCTAGTTTCTCAAGCCAAAATGATCTTTTTTTTTTTTTTTGAGTTGGAGTCTCACTCTGTCACCCAGACTGGAGTGCAGTGGCCGCTCCTGGCCATCGCAGCCTCGACCTGCTGGGCTCCAGGAATCCTTCCGCCTCAGCCTTCCAAGTAGCTGGAACTACGGGCGCGTGCTAC
>NW_007231856.1:86505-155995 GCF_000164805.1 Carlito syrichta | reverse complement strand
AAAAAAAAAAATATATATATATATATATATACACATATATATACATACAAATTCCTTCTCCTCACACTGAGAACTATATCTGAAGTCCTTCCCTCAGCCTACACGGCCTTACGTAATCTGGTCCCTGGTACCCATCAGACTTTTTTCCCTCACTTACTCTGCCCCAGCCACACAGGCTTCCCTGCTATTTCTCCAAAGACCAGACACACTCTGTGTCAAGTCCTCTTCTCATACTGTTCACTCTGTCTGAAACAGTCTCCTGGTCACTCCTTCACTTCATGTAGGTTTCTCTCATGAAGTGCTATCTCCCAGGGAGATTTTTCTAACCCTCCTACTGAAGATAGAATCCTTTCATTCTCTGTCCCTTATGCTGAATTATTTTTTATTGAGGTGCTTATAATGACATGACATGATAGGGTATGTTTAGTTGTCTGTCTCTCCTGAGGAGTCTGGCTTCTGGTTAAAAACTCTGGTGATTGTCCAGGCATGACCATAGACAATGACAGAGGCCTAGCCTAGCAGGCCTCCTGGAGAAGCTGCCCTCCCCATACCAGACTTGGCGCACAGCCAGCACATGGCAGTCTCTGAAGGGAGTTGCAGTTCAGGTCTCAGCCTACCTGGCCAGTCATGCTCTTTCACATATTTGTAATTCCAGCCCAGGCACCTTCATTCCTAGGTTGCTTTATCTGAGACCTTGGGCTGAGGTCTTCTTCAGGTGCCTCTGCTGAAACCTCGTTATCAGAAAGAAGACACTTTTCCCCACTCTCAGTTCCTAGTACTTTTCCACTCCTGGCCCTCCCCGCTCATTTTCCTCCCCCGGTTCTTTCCACCCTTGGATGCCTCCATCCCAGGGCCCACGATCCTATCAGAGACTTTTGTTTTGGGTTCCCTTAACAGTGAGATGATACCCCCAACGTCTGCATAGATCTACCTGACCCTTATCTGGTATATCATCCCGTGGGGGAAATGGAACAGTGGGAGTCTTTCCTTCCTCCCATTTTAGCCTCTTGGCTAAATACCATCATGGTAAGAGGTTAAAAGTTAAACACTCATTTTTGTCTTGCTGCTATAATTGACTCCTCTGACACCTGACAGCTCAGCTCTCAGTCTCCTAGCTCAGTGGAGCACCTGGCATCTCCCATTGGAATAAGCTCTATGATAGCAGGGGATTTGTCACTTTTTCTCACTGTGGCATTTCCAGTTCCTGCAACTGTCCCTTACAAATATTAAGCTCTCAGTAAATATTTATTGAAGAAGTGAATGAAAGAATCTCAAAGTAATCAAAGAAATGAAATTTAAACCTTGATGAGATACCATTCTTTTTGCCTATCTGGTTGACAGATATTTAAAAAATACTGGTGATACCCAGGATCTGCAAGAGTGTGGAGAAAACGGGTCCTTTTATACACTGTTGGTAAAATTCTAATTTGGCATTTTTTTGGAGGACAATTGGCAATATGTAAAAAAATTAATTATGGGCTTAAGCTTTGACTTAGAAATTCGATTTCTAAAAATTCATTCTACAAAAAGATACATGTGCACAAAATTGCATGTACTCAGATGACCACTGTTTATAAGGACATCACACTGGAAACAAAGTACATGGTTTAATGAATAACAATACATCCATACAAAAGAATGCCATGTGGCTGTGAAGCAAAGTGCAATAAGGCAGTATACAATTGTAGTTAAGAGTATGGATTCCAGACAGCATGAACTCAGTCTTAGCTCACCTACTTACCACCTGTGTTACCATGAGCAAATTCATTAACTACCCTATGTCTCAGTTTCTTCTGGCGAAAAACAGGAACAATACCTACCTACCTACCTAACAGTACCTATCTAATACGTCTACTGTGAGGATTAAAGGAATTAATGTTTGAATTAGTATTTGAGTTAATACTGACCCATAGCAAGCATTCATTGAACTACTTATTTTTAGTTTTTCATTTATTTTTAGTATTTTACTATTAATGATAGAGAATGATTTCTATGGACATAAAATCAATAATTTAAAGATAAATTTACTCCAAAAAAGATTTTTAAATTAGTATATTTAGGCTCCTCAAAAAATTTGAAGGAATAACTTATTAAAAAGCACAAAAAATTATTCAACATAAAAATAAGGAAAGTATAGCAATAATATGCTTGTGAATGTGTTAGCAATGTTAGAAGCTAACAATAGATTAAGAAAAAAAATAAGGTGGGGATAAAGTCTGGACTAAACATAGTTAAAGAGAGAATTATAAACTGAAAGACGGTACTGAGAAATTCACCCAGAGGAAAGTACAGAGAGAAAGAGAGATAAAAATGAAAGAACAAACATTCTCAGTACCATCCAAGATAAATAAAAATAAATCCATACCTAGAAGCATTGTGGTGAAGTTACTAAACATAATGTATAATTTTTTCAAACTTATAAAGAAGAATTAAATGTTTTGTTGTTCTTTAAAACATGAAGAAAGAATACTTATAAAACAATGGCAATTAGACTAAAAGCTCTTTAGCAACCATAAACTAAAGAAGACAACAGGCAATAATGTCCAAATGCATAAAACACGCAAACAAAATAAATCAAATTATAATATTTTGACTCAAAGGACTATTACAATTTCAAAAATTATGAAAATGGAAAGCATTTAGAAACTTGAGAGAGTATGTATGAAACAATATTGAATTAAACATACTCAGAGATTTGCATATTTATTATGATCACAATTATATATGACTATTTTGTTTCTTGTCTGTTTCTTTGTAGTAAGGACTATAAAAGTGACTTAAACAAGGGTACCTGCATAATGAACATTTTATACCTAACCCCATATCTTTAAAATTTGAAAAAAAAAAGAAAAAAAATGACAAATAATTGGAGGAGTTGACTAATTTTTGATAGCGACTTCTATCCAGCCGGGGAGAAGGAATGAAAGCAAGACTGAAAATGAAACCATGAGTGGGTAAATATTCTTAGAGACTGTTATGCGTTTCCCTAATGTTGAGTTCCCAGAACCTGGCCTTATGGCCGGGCATTGTAAATGGAATCAGTTCTGTGGAATCGATCAGTTCTAGAGGTAAACTCTTGGCTACAGAGGAAGGGCTATAAGAGTTTGTGCTTCCATAAATCTCAACAGTACTGAAGGGACCAATATTCAGGGAACATATTATGGAAATAGTATTAAGATTACCCCTCTCACAAAGGAAAAATAAGCCAGTCTCTCAAACTCTTGCTCCTGCCAAAAAGAGTTGGCCTGCTATGGGCTCCTGTCTATTCCCTACTCAGTTTTACTCTTGCTCACAAACAACTCTGTAAGCATCCTTTTTGGTGACTGCCTTCCACTAAACTCATTTGTCTGATTGTCCATTTTCTCTGGAACCTACTGAAAAAACTACTAAAAAAATCAGCTAATTTAGGGTAAGATACCTCCTACTGGGTAACATACATGTATTTCAAAAGACTCTGAAACAGAGGCTCAACACAAAGGAGGGACTCCAGCGGAACTGTCAGGCTCCATGACCAGTCTTTGGGAATGACAGGTCTGAATAGTCCATTCACCTCCGGGTGGTGGTTTCAGTGAGCACTATTAATAACAGCAGGAAATAGGAGTCAAAAGCAACCATAAAAACATTATCCTCATGTAACTATCCATGTAGGATCCCACAAAAATCTGGGGAAAAACAGTTGACCCTTCCACAGGATGTGGAATGAAGGTTTGAGCCAATTTTACATAAATCCTAAAGTGAAGAAAGAGTCCAACTACCACTCTGGGTATAGTCATTGTACTTGTTTAAGAGAAATGAGGAGAACTAGGATCCAGAGAACCCTCAGACAAAAGGAGAACAGCTACCTGGTCAAACTGGAAAGATACTTCCTCCTGATGTGGGAGCTACTGATTTTCCAAAATCTACTCTGCCTCCAGTCTAAAGTGCTATGAAGGTACCAGGATAGAAGCAAACAGAGCCTGACAGACTGAAGTGCCTCTGCAAGTATCACTTGGAAGTTCCTTTTACTTTTATAAACACAAAACACAAACTGCAGCCTAATTCTGCAAGGCCACAGCTGCCCTTTCTGTCTATTTCAGTCTTAAACTCATCCAATTTTAGCCTCAAGAGCAGAGGGAACAACCTCTACCGTGTCTAATTTGCATGACAAAAGGAAGCCACAAAAAGTGAAAATGTAATTGTTTCACCATATTACTATATCTACACCACCAAATGAATTATTCAGCCTTACATTTTTGCTGTAGATTATCTGGGCCAATTGCATCTCCTTTCTCTCTTTGGACACCTGCCCTATCCTAGGTCACTATCTGCTAGCCCTGTAAGCAGAGGTGTGCCCTGAGAAGACAGAGAAAATTTAAATGGATTCTTCTTATTCTTTAAAAAAGAATGGAATCTGTTTTGTTATTGTTTTTAATAGTGTACCAGTGTGCAAAGTACTGGCAATGTTATTTTCTAATCAGTGTCATGGGTTTTCTATCCCACTTTAAATTTTTACTGTTGAAAATATACTCACTTATTCTCTCATCACTATGAAACGCTTGACAGTTACTATTTGGGGAGCTATTTTTAAGCTTTCAATATTGATAACTCTTTCTGAGCTAAGAAGTTTCTAAACAGTTTCAAAGGCAAGGCAAGGGCAGAAGTGATACCTGAACTCTATTTTGATATGTTTCTCAGACTTACTTTCTTATTTTCAGTGTACAGAGTCAGAAAGTTTGGGCAAAAATGGTGTTCTAGTTTAGCTTTTTCTGAAAATTGGTTTCCAGAGTATTTTTTTTCCCTTCTTTCCCAGGTTTTTTTGTTTTGTTTTGTTTTTGAGTCAGGGTCTCACTCTGTCACCCAGGTTAGAGTGTAGTGGCATAATCACGACTCACCACAGACTCGACATCCTGAGCTCAGGCAACCCTTCTGCTTCAACCTCCCGGGTAGCTGGGACTATAGGTGTACCCCACTACACCCAGCTAATTTTTTGATTCTTTGTAGACAAGTTCTCACTATGTTTCCCAGGCTGGTCTTGAACTCTTGGGCTCAAGCAATTCTCCTGCCTCAGCCTCCCAAAGTGCTATGATTACGCGTATGAGCCACTGCACCCAATCTTCTCCCAGATCTTAAGAGATGGGCTGGTTACCATGTTGAGAAAGGTTAGGGCTCAAGCTTTAGGGTCACCTGAGGTGTCGACTGCGGGAGATAGGGAGGATGTGCTGGTAGGGAGCTTGGAACATGGATGAGCCAAAAGCAATATTATCCACCATAGCTGCTCAGGTCCCCATGGAAGAAATCTTACCACTATGGATGGTTCACTACAAGAGTTAGAAGTTGTATAATGTCACAGTTCAGTAAACAGATGCCAAATCCATAATTCTGGGGGTAAATCCAAGTCCTGCCACTTAGTAGCTATGCTGATCTTGGGGAAATTATTTAACCTCTCCGGGCTCTAGTGTCCACATCTTAAAATAAGGAATAATAACAAGACCTAAAGCAAAAAGTCATTGTGATGCTTAAATGAGTTAATATTTATAAAATGCTTTGTACCTAGCACAAAGAAAGTTTCTCTCTGTCTGTCTGTCTGTCTCTCTCTCTCTCTCTCTCTCTCTCACACACACACACACACACCATCATGTACTGCATAATAACATTTTGATAATAACAGACCAATATACAATGGTGGTCCCATAAGATTCTAATACCGGCCAGGCTCGGAGGCTCAGCCTATAATCCCGCGCCTTGGGAGGCCGAGGCGAATGAATTGCCTGAGCCCGCGGGTTCGAGACCCGCCTGGGCAACTTGGCGAGACATCATCTCTACAATACATAAAAAAAATTAGCCGGGCGTAGTAGTGCACGCCTGTAGTTCCAGCTACTTGGAAGGCTGAGGCGGAAGGATTGCTGGAGCCCAGCGGGTCGAGGCTGCGTTGGCCGGGAGCGGCCACTGCACTCCAGTCTGGGCAACAGAGTGAGATTCCAGCTCAAAAAAAAAAGATTCTAATACCATATTTTTACTGTACCTTTTCTATGTCTAGGTGTGTAGTAGACTACACAACCTAGATTTGTGTAAATGCACTCTGTGATGTATACACAATGACAAAAATTGCCTAACAACACATTTCTCAGAATGCATCGTCATTAAGTGACTCATGACTGTGCATACGGATGTATGTGTGTATTTATGTATGCATGTATGTGTGTGATCTCATGGCTGGGTTAGTTAGTATGTAAACACACTCATATATATAATATAAATATTTTATTTATAAAATATTGTGTATTTATTTTTACATGTTTAAACTTCAGATACCTTCAAAGTACTCTTTGTTTGATGCAATAGACCTATGGAGACACTTTTTCCACTGCTCAGAACGGTTCTTGGACTGGTCAATTTTTAAGCGTGGTAGTGCTTCTGCCGTTTTTAGTTTCACTTCTTCCAAACTGGCAAAACATTTCCCTTTGAGGACTTTTTGCATCCAGGGAAACAAAATGAAGTCGCTCAGGGTGAGATTAGGTGAATAGGGAGGACAGGGCATGGGGTCATGCTGCTTTTTTGGTCAAAAACTGCAAAACAGCATGGTGTGGGCAGGTGAACTCGCGAATCACCTATCATGAAATGGGCAAACATGTTGAATCTCCAAAAAAAATTCAGTAAAGCTGAACGCAGCCTTTCACAATGCTAGCTGGCACACTCATGCTGATGGGCTTCTAGAACACCTAACTAGTCAGAGAAGCCTGTACTACAAAGGGCCCGCACTCCAAAAAATAATTCCCTTTTTTGGGGTCCCTCCTTGTACATAAAATAGAATGAGAAGGGAGTCTTGCTGAATAATGTCCTCCAGAGTCTTGTCTTTGTTGCTCTCACTCACACACATACACACACACACACACACACACACACACACACACACACACACACACACACACCTTCTACCTCCCCAAGAGTTAAGGTAGCAAGTCATGGGTCCTGGGGGGGGGGGCAGAGATTGCTGTTATTACCTAAGACAGTGAAGTGACCAGTTAACTCATCTACAGACCTCACACTCATGGACTCAACAAGCTCAAGGTACTAAGCAGAAAACAGAAAGCACAAAAGGCCTATTCTAGCACAGATCTGAGGCAGTATCTCTCCCTAGTACCCTGAATCCTCGTCACTCACAGCAGGAATGGAGACAGTGGCCAAGGGCCTGGTGTACGGCCGTCTGGAAGAGGTGATCTTGTCGCTGGGTTAGTTAGTTTGTCAGGGGTGGCCTGCTGGTGCTATAGCCAAACTGCAGGCTCAGCTCATCTCCCTGTCTGACTGGGATGACTTCCCTCTCTGGGTTGTGGGTGGAGAGTATGAGCAGCAGGAAGGGGTGGGCCAGGAGAAACTAAAATGCAATAGGTCACAGGACGGATGCGTGGTAGGGCCTGCGGCCAACCCTGTTTTACAGATGAAGAAACTGAAACTTAGAGAGGAGCAGCAAACGGAAGATTTAAGTTTTGGGAGACCTGTTGCTATTAAAATCTTTTGGGGGCGGGGAACCATTAAGAAAAAGAATGGGCCAGGCAGTGGCTCACGCCACTAATCCCAGCACTTTGGGAGGCCGAGGTGAGAGGATTGTCTGAGCCCAGGGGTTTGAGACCAGCCTGGGCAACTTGGTGAGACCTCGTCTCTACAATAAAAAAAAAAAAAAAATTAGCTTGGCATGGTTGGTATGCCCTGTAATTGTAGCTACTAGGAAGGCTGAGGTGGAAGGATCACCTGAGCCTAGCAGGTCAAGGCTGTGGTGACTGTGAGCATGTCACTGCACTCCAGCCTGGGCAACAGAGTGAAACTCTGATTAAAAAAGAGAAAAAAGGAAAAGGAATGTCAAATTCAAATACAAAATACTGTGGCTACTACAAAGCTACCTGACAGGAGAGGGTGATGGAGGGAAAAGTTGTAGTGGAGAGACAGTGGTCTTAACTTACTGTGGTTAGAATATCTTACTTATCAAAATTGTACCAAAGCATAAGATGTGACCCAACTTCTAGGACCCCTCAGGAGGTCTTGAAGGAATTCAGAAAGAGCTTGTGCAAGTGGGGTCTCTGAAGCTACAGCTTTATTAGCTTCACAGTGAATCAGTTGACACAATTAGCTGGCAGTTCACAATTGTCAGTAAGCAGTGACAACTGTGATCTATGGGCATGGACTAGCAGTAAAGGAAGTAGGAGGGGGAAGAAAAGGCAGGGAACCTGGAAACCAATGTTCCACATGGAGGGAAACTTTTGGAAGCCTATCAGCTATTTCCTGAGGGCCTGAGAATGCCCAAAATGGGGTCAGAGAAGACCAGAAGGGATTACATGTGGAGCAAAAGAGTCAAGTCTCATTGGCTTCAGTGCAGTGGCCTTGTCTCAGGCCCCTGGGCACCATGGGATAGAACAGTCTGTCCTCTGTGCATTTAGGCTCCCAGATATGAGCAGCAGAGAAAGAAGATGCACACACAGAGAGGCTCCATCCCAGGCCTGCCAGCAGCTGAGATACCTGGTATGAAGCATGACACTTCCATCTTTTACAGGAAAGTCTTTTTGCATGTGGTATTTACAGGGCTCAGTAGAAAATGAGTAAAACCCACCAAGTGTCAGGCCTGGGCTTGAAGTGATCAGACTTATCGGGAGACAGCAGAAGGATTCTAGGACTTTACAAAGCAAAAACGTTCTTACCTGAGAACAGGAGGGCCATTACAAAGAGAGTGCTACTCAGTCCCATAGTGCTAGAGTTAAAAAAACAAAGATAAAACTTGATTAGAGCAAGAAACTGAAAACCAGTGTTCATCAAAGCCTGACTTAGAAGTGGAGTTTGAGCCAGGCTCGGTGGCTCAGCGCCTTTGGGAGGCTGAGGTGAGTGGATTGCCTGAGTCCGCGTGGGCAGCGAGACCTCATCTCTACAATAAATCAAAAAATCAGCTGGGTGTGGTAGCGCACGCCTGTAATTCCAGCTACTTGGAAGGCTGAGGGGGAAGGATCGCCGGAGCCCAGCGGGTCAAGGTTGTGGTGGCAGGGAGCGGCCACTGCACTCCAGTCTGGGCGACAGAGTGAGACTCCAACTCAAAAAAAAAAAGAAGTGGCGTTTGGACTCACAGGTGATGACCATGCAAGAACTACTCTTGCATCCTTGCTTTCCACATACCTTTTGACAACATGTTTTCTAATTTGCAATCTTTAAGTACAGGAGAGGTTAAAATAGCATCTCAAAAATTTTAAAAATTATTTTTTGTTGTGGTACAATACACATAAAATTTACCATCGTAATCATTTTTAAGTGTATGGTGGTATTAAATCCATTTATATTGTTGTGGAACCATCACCACATCCATCTCTAGAATTTTTTTCATCTTACAGAACTGAAAGTCTGTACCCATTAAATGGTTATTCCTCATTCTCTCCTCCTCTCAGCCAAGGCACCTACCATTCCTCCTTCTGTCTCCATGAATTTGACTATTTGTGGTATAAGTAGAATCATACAGCATTTATATTTTTGCAGCTGGCTTATTTCACTTAGGATAATGTATTCAAGGTTCACCCACATCGTAGTATGTGTCAGAATGTCCTTCCTTTTTGAGATTGAGTGATATTCCAGTGTGTGTATAGATCACATGTTATTTACCCACCCATCTGTCGATGGACACTTGGGTTGTTTCCACATTTTGGCTACTGTGAATTATGCTGTTCGGAGCAAAGGTGTACAAACATCTCTTCAGGACCTGCTTTCACTTCTTTTGGGTAAATACACAGAAGTAGAATTGCTGGATCATGTGGCAATTCTATATTTAAGTTTTTGAGGAACTGCTGTTTTGTTTTACATTCCTGTCAATGGTGCACTGGAGTTCCAATTTCTCTACATCCTTGCCAACTCTTGTTTTTTTTTTCAATTTTAGTCATTCTAATGGGTGTGAGGTGGTTGTCATTGTCAATTTAAAATGGATTTCTCTTATTTTGATTATGAGCTTCTTTTCAAATGTAGAAGAGATACATATTTCCTGTTCCATGTATTATTGGTACCCTTCTTTTGCCCACTTTTAATTTGGGGTTTTGACCTTTTTCTTTCTTTTTTTTTGCTGATTTGTGGAAGTTCTTTAATATATAGAAAATTAGTGTTTTGTGACTAGCCACAAATATATTCAGTTGCTAAAACACACAGTAGGTGTCTGACCTATGATCTATGATTTCTGACTGCCTTCTCCCATCCAGTGATTTTAATGGATTTCAGAGTTTGAGCATTATCTGTTGAGCCAAAGTTGATACCACTCAAGGGCACAGAGCCTGAGAGCAGAGATCTCCACTTGATTTCTGAGCACTTCCTCATACTAAATTACCAACAGCAACCTATTTATCATAGAATCTGAGGACCAAGGGATCTCTGAGTCTGAACTCCCACCTAATATAGGAATCTCTCATTGTTTGCAAACCAAACATCAGTATGATTGGCCTCATCAAAGGTAATGTTTTTTTCTGGGGTAACTTGACAAACAAGGACACAAAATCAAATTATATTTTGCTATAAATTTATCAAACACCTTTAATTTAAATAATGACATGAAATCAGTGCTGCTTAGAGAAATCTTGGATAAGCGGTCCCTGTAAGTCACACACTGGGGCTGAACACTGGCCCTGACAAAGAAGTCAATGCCATTTTTGACTTCTGTATTTGGAAATTCTCTCTTCCCCTGGGTTAGAAGCTGTCACTCCTTAATTTCCTTTCATTGATACTGATTTTGTACTCTGAAGCTAACGAGGGTAAGCCTAACACACTTCTGCCAAAGCCCCTCAAGGACTTGAAGACAGCAATCACACCCCTCCTCAAAATCCTGACCTGGCCCAGCAGCGACCATCCTTCCAGGAAACTTCACTGTCATTAATTTGGAGAACACACACCATCCTGGAAAACACTTTGACCACTTAGTTTGTCAATGGCCTTATTAAAACAGGACGAGAAAATACTCAACATTGACATGATCCTCTTTTATAAAAAGTATAAGTGCCTTATGTGAAGAATTTCTCTCAGCTGTAGCCATGGTGTACAAGCAGAGAGCTAAAAGAATCCCAAATTATCTTTTTGGAGGGCAGGCCTCAACACAGGCTAGCAGCTAGTGTTGTTGTGAGAGGCTGTGTACGGATTCAGTATAATTTTGAGGGGAGATTCTTTCAACACTTTTTCCCATTTCATGGTGGGTGGGTTAGGAAGCCAGTCTCTCCAATGTCACTGGCTGTAAAGAAGAGCAAAAATATCCCTGCTCTCTCAGGAATGAACCCCCACCCACAACCACTAGCCATGACTTTCTTCGGAGGGCCTGTGCCATGAAAACTCTTGCTTTAGGAGGCAGAGAGCAAAAAGAGGAATGGGGGAGGAAAGAACCTAAGAATTCAGGAGGGGGATTCGCTGAGGAGATTTCTCAACTGTGAGCAGAATGAGGCCTGTGAGGTGGGTGAAATGGTGAAAAAGCTACAAAGAGGAGCCTCCCATGTAACTGGAGGTTCACTCCAGAAACCAAAAAGAACACCTGACATTCACCACTTTCACTTACTTTATATGCCTGGCCCATCACAGAAGATGAATAAGAGATGGATACTGATGACTTCTCAGAACAAGGTGAGATTATTTGCATCCTCGCTACAGATGAGAAAAAAATGGGGTCTCAGAGAGATTAAGGTACTTGCCCCTGGCGACCCAGCTAGTAAATGATAGAGCTGCAGCCTCGCTGTGTTCTTTTCATGCTGGTGTGAAAGAGCTCTGTGGGGAGAGCCAGTGGAAAGGATTCTGATGCTACCCACTCTCAGAGTAACAGGGAAGCAGCACAGCCCCAGGGCTGTGGGGCGGTGGTTCCTAGAATCAGAGCAGACACTTGGGAAGACAGACTAAAATAGGGCTAGGAAGAGGCCAAGAGCATCCCTTTGCATCCGGGGAGTTTCTGTTCTGAACTGCTGTTCATTCCAAACACTGCTCAAGTACCCACTCTGTACCAGGTAGAGAGACCTCTTCTCTGCCCTCACCCTGGGGTTTTTGGCGTGGGTTTAGCTTCAGTCACACATTACTGTGTTCCATCTAAGCCACACCTTAGAAGAGCTCTGGAAAATATGCCTTACTTGGGGGAAAAGAGGGGGGGACAAAGAAGGGGGGACAAAGAAGGAGTATCTTTTTGTCTCGGGTCTGAAGGAGTATAGGACTCTAGTTCAGGCAAAAGACAATATGAGAGGAGGTGGGGGGTAGAAATGGGTGGGGGGAGACAAGAGCGTACAGATATGATGAAACAAGAAGTAGGGGAAGGGTTCCAGGGTAGAAGTTGAAAAAATGTTTCCTATCTCACAACTTTGTCTAGAATATTAGTGGTAATCGGGGTATCATGGAAAATGCTGGCAAAGTGTGTTGGCGTCTCAAGAAGATTATTCATTGAGATAATCTTTCAGGTAAACGTTTACTGAATTCACTGTGTCAGACTTGTTCTAGAAATCAGGGTCTAGAAGTAAAGATGTGTAGGCCTGGTCCTTCAACCTGTACTAAAAAGATAGAGTGTCCACACATAACTGTAATTCAAGCTCTAGGGCCAACATGGAAGACAGTAGTGCTTAGCTTCTGATGCATACCAGAGTCCTTGCCCCAAGTAAAGCAGGAGAGCCATGACTTCCCTGGAGGAAGGGTTAGGTCTGCCTTAGCCCAGCGGCACTCGGGACTGGCCCCTTGCCGTTTGCTTGTCCACAATTGTGGCTGGAAAGGCTGGGCCTGCTGGACTGGCACATCAGCTGGGTGAAAGGAGAGCAGAGTTCAGGAGGAGTACCAGCTGCCTGGACCCTTGGCTTGCTTCCACTGCACAGAGTTACTTCCTCAGATCACCAGAACCAGAAGCTCTGTGTTTAGAGCAGTTTTTTTATTACCTCTGAGGCACTGGGAGAAATAGGGTAGACTTATTTCCTTTTTATAAAGTTTCTGAACTGTAAAATAAGGTTGCTGGGAGTAGAATGCACCTGAATTTTAATAAGGCTTCTGACAGAGTGCTTTATGATATGCTTAGAGAAATATGGTCAAATGTGGGAGCTGTATTAGGACAGTTATTAATCATTTAATCATTTGTTCAACAAATGATTTCTGAATATTCATTCATTCATTTGCTCAACACATATTTATTGAACCAGGCATTGTGCTTGGTGCTGGAAATACAATGATGAGTAAAACCAGAAACAACTTTTCTTCATGTGGTTGCTTAGTTTAGTAGAGGAGCGAGATAATGATCAAATACTCAAACAAATAAATGTAAAATGGTAATTATGCTAAATGCTACAAAACAGAGATTCATGGTACTTTAGGACCATCCTAAGCTGAGATTTGAAGAATTATGTGATAGATTAAGGATGGACACATATTCTTTGCTACTCTTCCTCCATGAAGACTTGGAGTCTAATCTCTCTTTGAATCTGGGCTGGCTCAAGTGACCGTCTGACTAATAGAATGCAGTAAAAGGGATGTTCTGGAACTTCTGAAGTTAGGTCATAAGAAGCTTTGCTTCCTCTACCTGTCTCTCTTGGAACACATTTTCTGGGGTTCTGAGCTATGATGTAAACTATCCCACTATCCCGAGACCACCATGCCTGAGAAGGTATGTAGGTGTTTGGAAAAATATTTCTAGCTGAGTCCAGCCATCCAACCATCTCTGCCAATCCACCAGACATATGAATAAAGCCTTGGATCTTCTAGATCAAGAGTCAGCAAAGTACAGGCTGTAGACCAAATAGGGCCATCACCTACGTTTACAAATATCTGTATCAGAACACAGTCAAATCCACTTATTAATTATTGTCTACAGCTTCTTTTGTACTACGATGGCAGAGTTGAGAGACCATATGACCTGCAAAGCTGAAAATATTTTCTATCTGGCCTCTTAAAGAAAAAGCTGCTTGATCCCTGCTCCAGATTACCCTGTCCAGCAGAAATATAATTCAAGCCATGATTGCAAGTCACAATTTATAATTTGAAAATTTCTGGTCATATCAAAAATTCTTTTTCACATTTGACATTAATTTTAATAACATTTTGTATGTAATCCCCAGTATATCTAAAATATCATAATCTCAACATGTAATTAAAATAAAAATTATTAATGAATTTTTTTCATTTTTTATATCAAATTTTCAAAAATCTCACGGGTATTTTATACTTACAGCATATCTCAATTAGGACTAATCATACATCAAGTAATCAGTAGCTACTGAATTGATCAGTGCCTCTCTAGACCAACCCATCCATCAGCTTAATATTGTCAAAAAAGCTTGGTTGATGTCATGAGGAACAGAAGAATCAGCTGGGCCTGCTCAAATTCCTGACCCACAACATCAGGAGAGTAAAATATTCATTGTTCTAAGCTATTGAGTTTGGGGACAGTGTGTAATGTACCAATAGGTAAACAGAACAAGATTGAATACGTGCCAAGTAGGTGAAGGACTGAGGAGTGGATGGGAAGAATTCTAGGTGAAGGCAATAGCATTTGCAAAGGCACCGAGGCAAGAGGACACACGAGAGAAGGTACGAGAAGGTAGATATGGCTAAAATGAAGAGAGACAGGTGGAAGACAACGAAGAGGTCGAGAGAGGGCTGGGCTTTGGTCTTTATTATGAGAGCAACGTGAACTACTGAAGAAATTAAAGTAGAGGAATGACTTAATAAAGTTTTCATTTTGCAAAGATGATGCTGGTTCCTGTTTAGCAAATAGACAGTGGTGAAGCCAGAACGGATGCAGGAAAACCAATCTGTTGACTACTGCAGTTGTTTGAGTGAAAGAAGATGGCTATTTGGTTGAGGATGGAAGCAGCAGAATTGAAGAGAGGCATAAATCAAGAACTATTTAGGATGATAATTAACAGGATATAGTGGTGGAATAAACATGGGAGATGAGAACAAAGTACTGATTCATTCATTCATTGATTCATTCATAGATTCACTCAAGAAGAGAAGAGTGTCAAGTGTCAAGAATCAGTTTTGTTTAACAGACTGATCTCATTGTGGATGCTACAGGACTCTGTTTTTTACTTTTTTTACTTTCACATATTTAGTGAAACTATGGATGAAAGCCACCAAAATCATACTTCTGTTGTGCAGATGGCACAAAATGAGACAGATATCTCCAAAGTTGGCCTTCTGAATTAATATTCATAAAGCCTAAAAAGAGAGACTAATACTAACATGATGAATCTCATGAGGGTAAGTATAAAGATCTGCATTTAGGTTTTAAAATAACAGCTGTGTAAGTAGAATAAGTGGATGCTAGGGAAATAGCTCATCTGTAGTAAAGATTGAAATCACATAAATGTTAGTGTGGCATGGTGCACCAAAATTTAATTCAATCCTAGTGTAGAATTTGTTCACTGAATTCTTTGCTAATCAGACCACATTACTATGGTATCACATTCAGTGAGGGCAGTTATACTTGAATGACACTGACAAATGTGAGTTTATCAAGAAAAAGGGGAGCTCGGTTCACCACTGAATAATAAAACTGTGTCAAATGAGGAACAATTAAAAGGACTGGGGGTAATGAACCTGAAGAAAAAAAGATTGAAAGTACATACTGGCTGTCTGCAAATAATTAAGGGCCCTCCCATGGGAGGTCACATACACTGATGCTGAGGGGCAAGTAGGGCCAATAACTTGAAGTTATTGGGAGTCAGATTTCAGTTCCAGATGATGGAAAACTTTCAATAAAGAGCTACAACCAAGGACTCAACTTTCCTGTGAGGTAATGAGGTCCCCACCATCAGTACTGCTCAAGCAAAAGTGAGGTTAATAACACAAAAGTGACATATTAGCAGAGATTCTTGAATTGGGTGGGTGGTTGAACTCCATATCTTTCAAGTTCACCCTTAAGATTCTTGTTACATTCCCAGGAAGGAGGAAAAATAAGGATACCCTGATGCTCCATCCCTCTCTATCCCCTGCCCTGAGTCCATTCCTCTCATTTTTAGCATAGAATACAATATAGTACATTTAAAGGATCCTCCTGTCTAGGGAGAGTGTGCTGAGCTGATTACAGGTGACCCTGGGCCCCAGAAAACATGAGAACTGAAAACACCTCTATTGCTCAGAAGGGTGGAGTCAAGGTGGTGATGTTTGAACTGAGCCTTGACAGCTGGGCCAGACTGGGTCTCAGAACTGTACCCTGGCGGCAGGAACAAAGCCAGGCATGTTAGTGCTTGCAGGAGTCAATTTCTGTTAGAGCAGATGAGACTCCACCCAGTATTGGCTAGGCCACCACTCATTCTGATACTCCCACTTACGAGGGTTGTCAGCTTGGGCCACTGCTTTTTAACAGTCTTCCTCTGAGAATTGCTGTTTTCAATTGAACATTACCAATTGTTCAATTCCTAGAACTCGGTGTGGTGGCCATCTGCCTCTGTCCTTGAGAAGCATTGCAAGCTTCCAACGATTCTTCCCAAGACAACTCATGAAACAGATCTTAAAAATAATGTATAACCACTCATCCAGGGCATCTGCCTAATGGGTCTCAAAGAATTACTGCCTCCTGATGAAATGCTTTTAAATGCTTTTGATTGAGTTTAACTGGATAAATATTTCAGCCACATTCTTGATACACAGATATGTGCACACACTTAAGGAATGTCAACCATAATGACCCTGTGTTCAATGCTTTCTATCGGTATAATATTCTTTGGCAATTTGTGGAGACATAATCAAATATAATAGTTTTTAAGGATATGTGGAAATGGGAGAACAACCCTGGTCTTTCTAAGGACAATAAGAAAAGCTGAACGGACTGGAGGAGAGGTTGACTTTGGAAAAATAATGAGAAATTTGTTTCTGTAAGTAGAGCAGAATAGCTTGACAGGACCTGGAAAGTCAGATAAGGAGTTTATATTTGATTTAGTAGAAAATTGGGAGTTTGGGATTAATAGCTTGGGAGCAGAAAAATGATAAAATAAAAGTTAAAGAAAATAAGCCTCTCTCAGTGACCTGAGGAAAGAGGTGAGGGCTGGTATCAGGGTGACTCAGAAAGCCAATAGTATAGGCTCACAGACCTGAGGTGAAGAGGCTGAACCAGCGTAGAAATGGTGACTTGACGAGGAAGGGATGAGTGTAAGCAATACCTCCATGGAAACATGAATGCTTCCTGGTGTCTGGTAGACACAGGAGATGCCTGGTTGTGACTACATCTGACCAACCCGAGCTCCTCTTTCCTGGAGCTCTCCCACCAGCCACATTGTCTTCTAGCTCAGGCCAGGTCGCATGTCCGACTTGGTTTCCAATCTCTCCTTCGAGCAAATGCCACTTGGCTCCCATGTCTGGAGAATTTTCTGACCCGACACTTGGTTTCCTTGCATTCACTTTTCTTTCCCTCACCCATCTGGGTGCGCAGTGTTTCCGCACAGACATGAGGAGAGCAGCATCAACGACACACAGGGAGAGAGAAGAAACGCCTGTGCAGATTCTTAAGGAGCAAAGAAAGCTTTTATTCACCTTTCCATACTGGAGGTAACTAGAGTATTAAGATGAGGAGTGCATGCCCCTTGCTGGTCTGGAAGAAGGAGCATAGCAAGGCACCACCACTGAGATTTCCAGTCCTCCGAGAGCAAATTCAGGTACAAGACAAATATCCAGTTCTTCCAGCTGTATCTAGAATCAGATTTTCTGAGACAAGGAGGCCGCCCTTTTCAAACTATTGATGATTTTGAAAACTAATTTTTTTTTCTTTTTTCCAAAAGCACCCAAAGGTAAACATCATAGAAAGTTTTATAGGTGCCTCTCCTAGTCTGTGCACACCCAGTCAACAGCTCTGACTGCCGGAAATTAGGGCCACAGAACTCACTAAAAGGTAGCCATGCCCACCCTGGCCCCCTAAGGGAGCCCTTTCTTGTTTTCTCAGAATCAGAATCATGATCAAAGAGAGAAAGCCAATGTTTGAAGGGCACAATTTGAGGGACGGGCCCCTTTCCACATTCCATGCAGTAGGTTGCCCCTGGTACTTGGAATTCCCACATTACTCATTCCTTGGGTTAAGGCATTTTTTGAAAGCCCCTATTAAAATGCAAATGCTAGCTGGAAGGGAGAAACTTTTTTTTGTTTTTCTGCCGTTAAGAGTTAAGTTCAAGTTAATTTATCTAAACAAGAAATGGAACTCAGAAAAGAATCACATTCATCCATGAATGGAGGAGGACCAGTAGGGAAATGGAAGCTTTCCAGTGTTGAGGTCATGGGGCCCTGCTAGGAGGTGGAAAGTGCTATAGACACCATTTTCTTCCTCTACACATATTCAAAATGGCGTCTATTTCCCAAAACTTAGCCTGAGTGTACACTGATGGACAGGTCAGAAACAACTCTCTATAGGAGATTAGAGAAGAAAATTAGGGTACAGAAAAGGGTTGTGTGCCCAGCCGATGGGCCTATTCCTCCTCCTGCCCCTGGAATACTCCCATCTGCCTGGCCATGAAAAGACTCTGGAAAACTGCCTGGAAACCTTCCCACCATCCTCCTGGCTTGTTTGAGACATGTTTTTGCTCTAGTTCTGTCTCTTCATGGCTTCAATCCCCTGGCCCAGAGATCCCTAACCTCAACTCACACCTCTGATTTTTGAAACATGATATTTGAATCTTGACTTTTCTCCTGAAGAATCTAGCTCAGTTCACCTTTTCACCATTCATGTTTTCTCCCCTCCCGCCCTAGCCTCCACTCCATAAAAGCCAATCCTCACCTCCATCCAGGAAAGGACATATGAAATCCAGGAATAATAGAGTGACCAAAATACCAAACACAAAGACATAGTAATTAATTAGGTGGCACAGTCACACAGAACTCTTTCCCTCCCATCAAAGCACCATTGCTATATAATCGTGTTTAATGTGATTACTTTGCAAAAATAATGTCCCAATAGGCCAGAAACTTCAAGAGTACAGTTTCACTTTACATCTTTTATGCTACCAGTTAAAAACCCAGTACCCAGGACATAGTAAGCACTCAATAAATAATAGAGATTCACAAAAGCTTTCATTATACACAGGATAGCTTATGTAAATAACATTAATGGCATCTGCAGCAGCAAACGGCAAACATAATATAGAACTGCACATTTGAGCACATAGACTCATTTTAATCCAGAGCCTTAGTCCCAAGATTGAGTGGGCAGTTCCCTTGGCCAAAAATTATTTTTCACAAGGGTACCTGCATAATGAACATTTGTATATCTGACTCCAAATCTTTAAAATAAAAAAAATTAAAAGTTAAATAAATAAATAAATAAAAAGAACCTGTCTGGGAAAAAAAATTATATTTCACCTGTTTCTCCAGCACCTTAAATTACTATTAATGGAGAAGATATTTTTAAAGTCCATTTGCAAATGCAAATATGTTCACAGTATGTGAACATGCTAAACCACTGGCTAGGCTCTTTTTTTTTTTTCCTTGTTTTTTTTTTTTTTCTTTACTTAAGAATATTTCTTTTCAAATGAGTTCTCGGTCTCTGGTGCCAAAAAGGGGGAATGAGGAACTTGGATGGGAAGAAATAATGGAGAAGAGTCTCTGGACAGGAGAAGGGAAAGGCCAAACAGAAAAACGGACGCCACTGCAGAGAGGCTGTGGGTTTGCCCCCCTCCTCTGCATTTCTCAGTGGCACAAGGGGCTCAGGCAGGGCCAGCCGGCATCTTTGGATAGCTTTTTCTAGAGTAGAACTGCTTGGAGCCCCCAGTACCTCAAGACCAAGAGCAGCTGCCAGTTAATTGGTAAGTGTCATCTTCCATTTCCTGCCTGTTCTGTCTCTTAGCTTACAAAAACAGATGACAGGATCTGACATGAACAGACATGCTTTTGTAATGTCCTGCCTCCAACATAGCCAGTCTGAGAATCAAGCCTGATGGTAAAAGTTTTTAAGCATGTTCTCTGCACTCCCTCTTACTCATTCCCTTGTTGGCCGTCAGCACATCAGCACCTCTGCCCTAGATGCAGCTTCACCTCATGCCACTCCCAAGCCTCTAAGAACATACCTGTCACAAATGCCCATCCACTGCAGCTCCCAGAGGCCAGATGCAAAAGCATAGTAGCATTTCCGAGGAACACAGAAGCAAGGTAGTAAGAATAAACCCAAAGGAGCTCCCTGTACCTCCCAAGGCTCCTTGTACAGAGAGAAATAATGTTAGAACTGAGGCTAGAACTCAAATACCAAAAGGGGAACTGACTAGAGAGAAATAACACCACAGACAAGGACAGAGTTCTTGCTTGTTTCCAGATAACTTCTGCTGGCAGGTGGGCATTTCCACTGATGAAAATGACTACAAATGTACCCTTGGAGGGTGAATGTAAAGCCCTGAGAAAACCCCCAAAGACAGCCCCAACCACAAACATGACAAAGACACCTTTCCTGACAGATTGACAGAGATCTGGGAGTACAGCCTTGGAAGCCCAGAGTTGAAGATTCAGCTCAGTTCAATGAGTATTTGAGTGGGCAGCCATGTGGCAGGTACCGAGTTGAGCTCCATAGGGCTGCAGAAGTCAGTCCTCAACCAGAGAGAGCAGAGAGACCAGTCATTTCTCGTCCTTCCCCCAGATCATTCGTTAACTCTCCCCGGATCCAGTTAGAAGGCAATTAACATACACAGCCCCCATTTTCAAATAATCCGAGTCTAATCCTAATCTAGAATGTTCCCATTACCTTGGTCCACTATTGCTGGAAGTGGGAGGTACTCTGGATTTTGGGAACAAGATACAAGCAGAAGTGGGAAAGCTGTGTGAATACCCAGTAGATTTCTCTGAACCTAGTGCTTTGGCAGAATCAAGCTTCATATTATATGTATATGTATATGTATACGTATATGTATATGTATATATCTTCCTGACCCAGGTCATGTCTCCTTTTTCTGACTTAATCAGGCACTGCAAAACCCTCTGCCCGACGTGGAGGCATTTATGTACCTCTGAAGCCTGCAGCGTTTGAGCACAGAAGAAGACAGGCAACCCCTCTGAGCATGTCTCCCTTCTCTCTTGGATGCTAGCTGTGTCCTACAGGGCAGGAGAACATGAAAAGCGACAGAGCAAAAGTGGTTTGTTGCTGGCTGGGCTGAGGACCCTTATCCACACAAAGGCATGTGGTGCAGGGGAAAGAACTTGGGTTTGAAACTAGAGATCTGGGGTCCAAACTTGGCTTGACCACTGGACCTGGAGCAAGTTACTAAACTTCTCCGAGTGTCAATCTTCTCACTTATAACTGTGAATCATAACTGCTTTCTTGCTGTATGATTGTGAAAAACAAATGAGAGCTTATCTGTAAATCACCTGGCACAGAATATGTCCCATGAGCTATTTAGTTTTCATCATTACTTTCCTATTTTGTTTTCAGGCTTTCCCCATCCTTACTTGGCCTTTCCACAAAAACCTTCCTTCTGTCACTAAGGAGGTCTGTCAACAGGCTTGTAAACCTCTTCAGTTTCCGTCCAGGCCTCTCAAATCCACAGGGCTCCTGCCTGGGTCTGGGACCCTGACCCACAGGGTTGTCACTTCTGCTCTGCCTTCCTTCACCTTTTATACAGACAGATCCCACCTGGGGCTTTCCTGCGGATTGTGCAATCACCATTTTCTTTGGTTTGTTCATTTGTAAGGGTCCATGTGGTGTTCTTATTGTAACACAGGAAATTACCCACCAATCAGAGGTCAAGAGCATTAATTCATTTTTCATTTAATTTCCAAGTTTCCTTCTCTTTCCTGAACTCAATAGTCAAAATATAAGACAGGCTAAATTCAAGGTCAAGCTGTCAAAATATTTGGAGTTGTATTTCCCAAACTTTCATCATTCTAGCTCTGAGTACTACTTCAAAGCAATGTACCATCTGTACTATTATTTATATGGTATTTTTCTCTTAACTTTTGAAAGTAAATTTACTTTTAAAGGAATCTTTATGTCAGTACTGAAAATTGTAGAAAGCAGTATCATTTCCCATAAATAAAAGATAAGTAAAAAAACCACATCACATTGGGCTTTGAAATCACAGAGACCTGTGTTTAAACCCTGGCTCCACTAGTTAATGCCTATGTGTTCTTTAGGAAGTTGCTTAACTTCTCTGAATCTTGGTTTCCTCACAGAAGCAATACTAAATATCTCATAGGCTTGCTATGAGGATTAAATAGGTGCCTAGCTCAGATCCTGGCATATAGTAGGTTATTTTTATATGTAAATATATTTTAAAGTTGTTCCCTGTCCCATGTCCCTTCTCTTGTCTACATATTTCAGTTCCTGCTTTGAGCAGCCCCCTCCAGTGCTGTAACACAGAAGTATATCAGAAGGGGTAAAGGGAGGTGAGTAGCGAGGCAAGCAGCAGCAATAAGAGGTGATAGGGTGTCATGGAATTCTCTCACTCTGTGACCAGAGTTGCCAGGCGGTAAGGGACCTCAGAAGCCACAATTCCAGGCTCTCATTCAAGCAAGGACCCCTTCTATGGCATAAACATGCACGTCTAGCTTTTGCTTTCTCACTTGTCTTGTTGAGAAACTCACTACCTAATGAGACAGTTATCAGAAAACTGTTTTTAAAAATAACCCCAAAACTACCATCCCTTGCTCCCCAGCTCCATAAGTATCATCTAGTCATTCCAGTCCTATTTTTGAGAACTACCAGAGTATAATCTTTTACCTCTTATATAAATCCCCCCAAGTAGCTGAAAGCAGATATCACCAATTTCTTAATAGTCTCTCCTCTCAGCTAAATAGTATCAGTGTCCTCAACCGCTCCTCAAGGGATATGGTCTCTAGGATCCTAATTAATTGGCAGCTCTGCCACCAGCGCCCTTCTCCCTGAGTTAGTCAACATACCTCCTAGCAGAGAGGGCTCGTAGAATGGAACAGGCAGTGACGGGATCACTTTCGTTGAGTCAGAGATCAAATTAACCTTTCAACAGCTGCAGGAGGTTGCTGACCATGACTTTTTTTTTTCACATGCCAAGTCAGATCGCAACCCCCTTGCCCCATCTCATTTGTGTGAAGGGCCAATCAAAATTCCTCCTGTTCCCACAGATGTCATCAGAGCCAAGGGCAGAGAGGGGCCAGCAGTGATGTGGTCAACAGCATTAAATGCCAAGAGGACATTGAGACAAATGAAGAAGACCAGTTCCTTGGGCTTGGTGAGGAAGAAGTGGCTGATAACCTCAGAAAGCTGCTTTCTGTGTGGGGCTGCTTCCTTCACTGCCTCCTTCCTGGATGTTCTCAGGTCTGAAGGGGCCAAGGCTGCAAGGCAAAGCAGCTGGAGTGGGGGAGGATACAGGAGGCAGCTGGTGTAGGGAGTGGGTATGAAATGGGGGGTGATACCTTCCTGATGCCCTCACCCAACTTTGCCAAGAGAGATTACCCTGGGAACCGCATAGGCAGGATTTACGCTATGTGTGGGAGCCACACACTTGTGGGCATCTGGAAACATCCAAACACTTAGCTTAATTTTCCAATTTCAGCCATATGTTTGTTGCTGTATGAAATGGCTCCTGTGGTCTGTGACTGAGAGGTAGTCTAAAGCTAAGGTCCACAACCTCCAGGCCACGGGCTGGTACTGGTCTATGGCCTGTTAGGGCCACATAGCAGGAGATGAGTCGCAGGTGAGCCAGCTAAGCTTCATCTATATTTATAGCCACTCTCCATTGCTTGCATTACTGCCTGAGCTCTGCCACCTGTCAAATCAGCACTGAAAAGCCTCCTTCCATTTCCAACATCCTATCTTTGTGAAGCAGGGTTTTCTGCAGTGACAGCAACCAAAACGAGATTATGGAGAAGACTGGACATAAGCAACATACTTCGGATGTCACTATCTCCCATTACCCTCAGATGGGACCATCTAGTTGCAGGAAATCAAGCTCAAGTCTCTCACTGATTCTGCGTTATGGTGAGTTGTATAATTATTTCATTATGTATTACGATGTAGTAACAACAGAAATAAGCTGCACAATAAATGTAATGTGCTTGAATCATTCCGAAACCATTCTTCTACCACCACCACCCAGTCTGTGGAAAAATCGTCTTTCATGAAACCAATCCCTGCTGCCAAAAAGGTTGAGAACTGCTGGTCTAAAGTACTCTAGGGGCCAGGTGCAGTGGCTCACGCCTGTAATCCCAGCACTTAGGTGAGAGGATTGCTTGAGCCCAGGAGTTTGAGACCAACCTACGTGATACAGCAAGACTTCATTTCTATCTAAAACTTAAAAATAAAATAAAATAATAAAATATTCTAGGTAGTTCCAATATGGAATAATTTCCATATATAATTAGGGCAGCACTATTTATTGAAATATTAATTAGTATTTGTTTTCTGAGCTTTCTTGCCACAAAGATTTGTACAAGGAGGAAAACAGAAGAGATACAAAGTCAAAGGTTCCGCCAACATTTTGTGATAGCCAATAGAAGAGGTAATACAGGTGTCCCAGAAGGTGAGGGGAGAGATAGAAAGTGCTTTGGCAATGCAAAAGGAAGAAGGGACAGGGAAGTGGTGTCCCCTGTCAGTGCTCCTGAGGGGTCAGCAACTTCAGGGGAGATGGCTCACTCCTAGTGAGGCAGCTTAAGGGACCCAGCCTCAGCTGGCATTCTCATTCTTCACTGTGGCATAGGGGAAGGGAGCTGCCAGACTTCACAGACCACTGTGGGCTCAGATTGTGAGAGTTCCAGTGGCAACCAGGAACTCTCCATCATTTCCCAGGCACCAAATGAACTTGAATTCTGACCGGGCTGCAGGAGAGGAAGGGGACCCATCATGACCAAGATGGAATCTCTTGTACAATGGAAAGAATAGAGGCTCAGAGTTGGGATTAGGTTGAGTTAAAGGAAATAAGGAAAATTGTACTTGACTTTATGAACAGCAATTCATAACCTATGCATAGTATATTCTTTGTGAGGGGGACCAGGATTTCACTGTGAACACACTTCCTGAATTCTTCTTCACTTAGAAGTGATGCGGCTCAGGGCTGGGTTGTGGTCTTATTCCCAGTCCTACAGCACAATTGCTAACAGAGCAGAGCAGTCAGTCACCAGTCCCCAAGATTTGACAAAATCCTGCTGGGTCCATAGTTCCCCAACATCATCTGAGAAACAGCATAAGACATTTGCAACAAATGTTTTCTTTTTACAGCTGCTGTAAAATTGTATTTTTAGAATCCTTCCTTCTTAAAGCAGAAACACATACAGCTAGGAGAATAAAGACAAGTCATAGATTGTGAAGAAATATTTGCAATATTTGCAAATATCTGATAAAGGACTGGTATCCAAAATAGCCAAAGAACTCTTAAAACTCAAAGATAAAAACCAAACAACCCACAGGCGCAGTGGCTCACACCTGTAATCCCAGTACTTTTGGAGGCGGAAGCAAGAGGATTGCCTGAGCCCAGGGGTTCAAGACTAGCCTGGGCAACTTGGCAAGACCTCGTATCTACAGTAAACCAAAAAATTAGCTGGGCATGGTGGCGCATGCCTGTAGTTCCAGCTATTTGGAAGGCTACTTGGAAGGCTGAAGTGGAAGGATGGCCTGAATCTAGCAGGTCAAGGCTGCTGTAACCATGAGTGTGCCACTGCACTCCAGCCTGGATGACAGAGTGAGACTCTGACTCAGAAAAACAAACAAAAAACTCCCCAAACAACCCAATTTTAAAAGGGGCAAAAGATATGAACATATAACTCACCAAAGAAGGAAGGCAGATGGAAAATAAGCATTAAAAAAAAGATGGTCAGCAGCATATGTCATTAGAGAACTGCAAATTAAAATGACAATGAGATATCACTATACATCTATTAGAATGGCTAAAGTCCAAAATCCTGACGCTACCAAAGGCTGCCAAGAATGTGGAACAACAGGAAGTCTCAGTCATTGCTTGTAAGAACGCAAATGATACAAACACTTGGGAAGATAGTGTAGCAGTTTCTTTCAAAACTAAGCATACTCTTGCCATATAATCCGGCAATCACACCTCTAGGTATTTCAACCCCATTGAGTTGAAGCTTGTGTTCACACAAAAACCTGCACATGAATATTTATAGCAGCATTATTCATAATCACCCAAAACTGACAGCAACAAGATGCCCTTCAGTGGGTGAATGAACAAACTTTGGTACTCCCAGACAATGGAATATTATGCAGCAATAAAAGGAAATGAGCTCTCAAGCCACTGAAAGACATGGAGAAAACTTGAAATGCATATTGCTTAATAAAAGAAGCCGACATGAAAAGACCACACGCTGGATGATTCCAAAGACGTGACATTCTGGAAAAGAAAAAAACCACAGAAACCGTGAAAAGATCAGTGGTTGCTAGAGGCTTAGGCAGAGGATAGGAGGGATGAACAGGCGGATCACAGAGGATTTTTAGGGTAATGAAATTGTTCTGTATAATACTATAATGGTGGATACATAACATTATACATTTGTCAAAACTCAGAACTATACGACACAAAGAGGGAGCCTTAATGTAAGTGATGGGCTTTAGTTAATAATAGTATATCAATATCAGTTTGTTAGTTGTTAGAAATATAACACACTAACGCAAGATGGTAACAGCAGGGGAAATTGTGTGCTGGTTAGGGGATAGATGGGAATTCTCTGTACTATCTACTCAATTTTTTGTAAAACTAAAACGGTTCTAAAAATAAAGTCAATTAATTAAGATAAAAAACACACACACTAACCACATGCACCGATTCCTGGCAAAGTAACTAAATTAACGATGTGACATTTTTGAGGGCTTCTAGACTAGTGGGAAAGAAAATTAGCATCAATTTCACAGTCCACAGATTCACTTCCCCGTGTTGCCCACTTGGAATCAAATTCTATACATATAACGTTGTCACAAAAATTCTCCAGTCCTGTAGTTCTGCCCGCTGTTTTGACATTTTCTGTATCTTTCTGGTACAGAGGAACAGATTTCTATGTTGATTTCTTAGGTAAGTTAAAGAAAAGACCCTACTGTTTTCAATCAGTTTAAAAAAAAAAAGCTTTCAGTTCCATGTTTCTGGAGGAACATTCTTAGAAATGTAATGTGTTTCGCATTTCTTTGAGGGGGGGATACAATTTTAACCTATACTTAAAAGCAAATTTTATATAGTTAAGCATTAGAGATTGAATCTTTTCTTTGAGCCAACATTTTGCAGCCTCAGTATTTTTATCAATCCAGTGAGTCACTGAAGTGGGGGCACCCTCTCTCCCTCATTCTCACAACTTCTAGTGCACACTCCACTCCCTTCTTAGGGAGGGCACCCTCTAAGTGGAGGCTTTTTTTTTTTACTCCTTCGCTGCCCTGGGGTATCTTCTTTTATTCACTTTCTCATGATGCAAATTCACACCTATCATTCATGCATGCTAAGAGGCAGTGTGTATTGTTTCTTGACTTGTGCTCAATCAATTTCTGAACCCAGGAAGTAGGACCCAGTGACACACTTTTGCCTAGACATTCTCAAGGGAGAAGTCATGAAGGCAAGGGACACCCAAGGTATTTGCAGGATTCTATCAAGTGAATGCAAGAGATTGTCTGCACTTTCTCTCAAAATCACATGGTGGCTTTAGCAGCAAGATACATTGATTTGGAATGAAGATTGCATGTGCTTTTATGAAAAGGCAGGTTAAAGAAAAACCACCAAAAGGGTAAACATCAGGGTGTATGCATTTTAGAAAAAGTACAGTTGTACCAGGAATGGGTGTGGCCGTTAGATGTGCAGTTGCTTTGGCGGTACAGGCAACAGGGAGGAGGAAGATGGGTCTGGGTAGAGCTTAGGCTAGTGACAACAACTGCAGCAGGTGGGGAGCCAGCGACGCCATGCCCAGGCTTGGGTGAGATCTGTGGTTTGGTGGAGGTATGGCAGAGTGGAGTGAGGTGTGCTGGGGCGCACCCAGAGTCAGGAGATTATGGAAATTGTGTGGAACGAGACCCATTCCCATGGGGCAGGTCACAGGGGTCAGTGGGCAAATGGAGCACAGGTCAGGGAAGCAAGGCTGCATTGGAGGACTGCAGCATGGAGGACCGAGGGGTGCCATCTCACCCCAAGGTCACTGAAGACCAGGATCTAGCAGCAGGGCCACATCCAGAGCACTCATACCTCCCTGCTTGCCTGCCGTGTACCCAAACACCTCATGGAAGGAGTTGGCCAAGGCTTCAGAGGTGGTGCTACGGCTGCATGGGAACTGGTAGGAACTATAGATGCTAGAAATACACAAAGACACACATTTCCATGCTTTTCCTTCTTCCAACCCATCTTTGAATCTCATTAATATTTCCCATTTCCCAATAATACCTTAAAATCCACAGATGTTGCGGGGCGTGGTGGCTCACGCCTATAATCCCAGCACTTTGGGAGGCCAAGGTGAGAGGATTGCCTGAACCCATAGGTTCAAGACCAGCCCGGGCAACTTGGCGAGACCTCATCTCTACAATTAAAAAAAAAAAATTAGCCAGGCGTGGTGGCATGTGCCTATAGTTCCAGCCACTTGGAAGGCTGAGGCAGAAGGATCGCCTGAGTCCAGCAGGCAGAGGCTGCAGTGGCCACGAGCAGCATGCCACTGCACTCCAGCCCGGGCAACAGAGTGAGACTCTGACTCAAACAAACAAACAAAAAAACACAGATGTAACTGCACCATTTAGAATTTTTGTTTTTTAAATTTGCCTTCATTCATTTAACAAATGGTTAACCAGCCCTGACTGAATGCAGGCTCTGGGCTGGTCCTGGTATTCAAAGTGAGCTAAAGAAATGTGATCCCTGTTCTCCTGGAGCTGCAGTCCAGTGAAGGAGACCTACACCAATCTAACAAGGTCAAGGTACTCACCACGAAGTGATTTGCAACATACATAACTTCGGATATGTATGATATTCTCATGATTAAATACCATTTTAAGACAGGTAGATTCTAACTAGATTGTGTAGGTCACAAATAAGAAAAATTTCCCTCACGTTCTCTGTCTCAAGAATAGGTTTCTCTGGGAGATATTAATTCTTTTCCACTTCATATTTTAAATGATCAGAATGTCTGCATAAACATTAGTCATGGATAGTACTGTAGCGAGAACTTCCTGGGGGACAGATGGACTGAGTGATGACTCTTCCCTTCCAATGTAATAATTCTATATTCTAGCTATTCAGTAGGATTTACAATTAATCTTACAATTTCAGGACTCCCTTTGATAGTTTGTACAAAAGACAGTCTTTTTTTTTTAGCAAGTAACATAACCATAATTTTTTCAAGACGAATAAAAAACATAACAGCAGCACGTTTAAAATTTGATACCGGGCAACCCCTTTGGGGCCCCTCCCACTGTGTGGGAGCTTTTCTGTCCTCTCAAAAAATCCTCCTTTCTCAAAAAATAAAATAAAATAAAATAAAATTTGATACTAGGCCAGGCACAGTGACTTACACCTGTAATCCCAGCACTTTGGGAGGCAGAGGCAAGAGGATTGCCAAGCTCAGGGGTCCAAGACCAGCCTGAACAACATGGTGAGCCCTTGTCCCTACAATACATCCAAAAATTAGACAGGCATGGTGGCGCGTACCTGTGGTTCCAGCTACTTGGAAGACTGAGGTGGAAGGATCACTTGATCCCAGCAGGTGGAAGCTGCGGTGGCCGTGAGTGTGCCACTGCACTCCAGCCTGGGTGACAGGGTAAGATTCCTACTCAAAAAAAAAAAAGAAAAAGAAAAAGAAAAAGGAAAAACATTGATACCAAAAAATACCGACATCTTTGATGTCACTTTTCAGAACTCAGAGTAAATAACAGATTCCAAACTTTTCATCTTTTCAATCTTTAGTGTTACCTGAAAATATCAAACCAATAAGCAGAAGATTGTGACTCTAAATTTAAAGTGATCTATTTGCTTAAGGGCACATACTTACATATTCTGAGAAACTGTCATTTCTTTCACAAAGTAACTGACATTCGTCATTTCCTTTATAACCTCAGTTAGGAGAAATAAAATAAGGTAATATTCTAAATGTAAAACTTGCTCAAAGAGTTAAGTTCATAGTTTTTTCCTATGTGTGCAGATGAGGGATATAATACATAACAAAACTAACACTTTTTAACAAATGGCAGCATATTTCAAATTTAGGGAAGCATGAAGGTCTGTGAAAGTACCTTTTTATGTTAGATATTTATTTAAGGGTAAAAATAAAATGCATACTACAAAGCAAAATAAGATAGATTGGGGTATATAGAACACAGTCCATATGACTAAGCTTGTTTAATAAAGAAAAAAAACCACTGGATTTTTTAAAGCTTCCATTGCACAACAGGGGTGGGGAGGAGGCATCACACACTCAAAGACTCACTTCCCTGTGTATCTTTGTGACCAAAAGGAATGTACATAAGACTTCTGTGAACCCGTAAAAATGTGCATTTATTGATCTGAATTTGCAGTTAAGTGGTGGTGCAGAAGCATAGAGGTGTAATTTTCACAACTTCCTGCTACTCCCTTCCCATGCCTTTATCTGAGAAATTTTCTGATTAAACAAGATGCCTGCTCTTTGGCAATATGAATTGCAAACAATCTTAAATAAAGGCCACAGTTTTCATGTGAGGAGTTGGAATTTTAAGAAGGACTGTATTTATGGTTTTTTTTTTTTTTTTATGAGTTGGAGTCTCACTCTGTTGCCCAGACTGAAGTGCAGTGGCTGCTCCTGGCCACTGCAGCCTCGACCCACTGGGCTCCGGTGATCCTTCCACCTCAGCCTTCCAAGTAGCCGGAATTACAGGCACGCGCTACCATGCCCGGCTGATTTTTTTTTTTTAAATTTATTGTAGAGATAAGGTCTCGCCAAGTTGCCCAGGTGGGTCTCGAACCCGCGAGCTCAGGTAATCCGCTCACCTCAGTCTCCCAAAGCGCAGGATTACAGGCTGAGCCACTGAGCCTGGTTAGGACTGTATTTATAAACAAATGTGACCTTTGCATTTCATGAACTGGAGGCAAAATATTGCAACTGAGTTGCATTTTCACTGTCTCTGGCCTATTTGCATACAAACAAAAGAGATTATTTTTAAAAGAGGTTATCTGTGTTTTTGTTTTGGCCCCTTGGGATGACTGCAGTAAGAAGGGACCAGGCCATTTTCACACCTCGGACTTTACACATTGTGTTTATGTCACCTGCATGCCCTTGTCTTCCTCATCGTCTACTTCTAGTTCATCAGCTGCCAGTTTTTGACAGCTTCATCACCTCTGATCTGGACAGCTGGTTGCAACAGCCTCCTTGCTGGTTCCTTTCACTGTCGTTTGTGCAAAACAATCTGATTATGAAACCTCTTTGCTTTAAAGACCCACTCCTTGCTCCTCACGAGCTAGTGGTCATACTTCTTAGCAAGACACGCATGGCCTTCCACAGCCTGAATCCAATCTTTTTCTTCTGCTTTTATCACCCACGCCATACAATTTCCCCACTAGTCACACTTGAACTGTTCACGATTCCCTGACCTCCCCTGTCCCCTCCCCTAGACCCCTTGGAAATTTTTTGCCTTCTTTCTCTTTGCACAAGTTGTTCCTTCTTTCTGGAATGCCTTTCCTGTCTTCTCTACTGCAAAACTCTACTCGTCCTTTGAGATCTAGATCACCCCTCATGGGAGTCTTCCCTGCACCCTTCCCTCTTCTTTTCACCATCTTTTTTTTTTTTAAATCTTTCTTTTTTTTCCTTTTTATCTGTATCTTCCACACTCCCAAGTCACACTATTTATTCTTCCATTATAACATTTTCCTCATTGTGTTAAAACTTCACCGCTCATTTGGTTGTCCTGTCCTGAGTTCCAGAAAGGTAGAGAAACGATTTCATACCCCTTTGCAATCCTGGTGCTTAGCATAGTATCATATGCAGAGTGGGGGCTCAGTACTTACCTATGTATTAAAGTTAATATTTATTAACTAACTGCTATAAACTGGTCATTCTGTTGGTACACTAAGGCACTCAACATATTTTAAATGCAGTACTTCATTTAATCTTCACAATAAATGTAAAAAGCAAAAATTTACAACTGAGGAAACCGAGTTTCAGAATGATTTGGCCACCTATCCATGGTCACACAGCTAGTGACCTCAAGCTTTTAGCAGGATATGGAAATGAAACTGTTTAAATGTCTAGACTGATAATGCTATGTGGCATTATTATAGAATGTCAGGTAGATGTTGGTGTACTTTTTTTTTGGCCTGAAGGCTGAAAAGTTTGGCACTTTTTGAGTAAGTCTCTTCACTCTGCCCCTTACTAATTTATGAATTTGGTTACTAAATCTCTCCAAACCTCAATTTCCTCATTTTTTTCAATGGGGAAAATAATATCATAACCCATGTGGTTACTGTAAGGATTCAGGGGCGACACCTGCTACGGTATAGGTCCCCCAGAATTCATGTGTTGGAAATTTGACTGCCACTGTGGCAGTGTTGGGAGTCTTTTAAAAAGTGATTAGATTGTTATGAAGGATATATGCTGCTCTGGTGGAACTGGGTTAATTCTTTTTTTTTCCCCCAAGTTGGAGTCTCACTGTATTGCCCAGGCTGGCATAGGTTAATTCTTGAGGGAGTGAGTTCTTGCTCTCCCAGGACTATGTTAGTTCCCATGAGAACAGGTTATTATACAGCAAGGCTGCCCCTTGTGTTTTGCCCTTTTCACACATGCCCATTCCTGCATCCCCACCATGTTATGATGCTGCATGAGGTCCTTGCCAGAGTAACTGCCCAATCTTGGACTTCCTAGCCTCTAGAACCATGAACCAAATGAAAGTTTTGTCTTTATAAATTACTTAGTCTGTGGTATTCTACTATAGAAACAAACAAACAAACAAAAACAGTCTAAGACATCTCCCATGTAGAGTTTGTAGCCCTGTCCCTGATCATCACAGCAGTCACTTGCTCCTTCCTACTCTTCCATGCACTTGGTATTTCGCCATTCGCTCACTTAGTCCCTAACCTCTGTAAGTGTGGAACTGTTCAACTTTCTAAGAGACAAAGAAACTGAGGCTCAAGGAAATTAATGATCTGCCCAAAGTTCCTTTAGTCTGAGGATATTTTTCCCAGAACTGGAAGGGACCCTCAAATCAATATCTGAATAGCAAATAAAGAAATCACTCTGCCTATTTGTGTGAAAGCACTAACAGAGGCGTTTAAAAGGCTAGTTTGGGCTTGTTTTCTTTCTTTTTTCTAGTTTTTTTTTTTACCTGGCAACCATGGACACTTAACAAGCCAGATAAGCCTCCTGGAAACAGAATCTATGGTCAGTCTTGGAATAGGCACATTCACTTTTCTATTTCCTGTTATCTAAACTCTCCATTTCCTTCTGATTTACACCTCCCTATTGAGAACCCCCCCCAAGTCTCCTCTCTCTCCCATTTCTCTTCCTTCGCACCCCTCGGGAGAGATCTTGGAGGGCAGAGGTAAATGGCCAACGCCTTAGGATCTGACTTCTTCAAGCTAGTGGGCTGGCTGGGTCCAGACTTCCCAATAGCCTTCATTTCAGGAGTCTCAGCTCTCACCCTCCTTGATCTATAGGTTTTCCCTCCTACCTGCTGCTGCTTCACATTCTAGAGCCAGGCTCAAGCATCTGCAGGGACCAAGCAGGTCATTTAAATAAGGCAAGCAGGTCACATGGGAAGGGAAGAGCTTATACCCCATGGCATTTGGGTCAGACGCATCTGTTGCTACCATGTGGGAATGTGGGTCCAGTGTTACCAGATACTCTTATTCTCCAGAGCAGCAGGAAATCTAAACTTATGTGAATTTTTTAGATCTCAGAAATACTGACAACTAATGATGAGTAACGTATCTGTTGTGTTTTGTTTCTGACTACTCTTCGTCTATGGGCCATGTCTAGTTCACCGGCCTTTATTTTTCACCCTCTGCCCCAGATGTCGCGCCTGTCTCAGACCACTGGCTCTCTGACTTTTACCTTTATTGTTTAGTTGTCAGAGCTGGTTTCAGACCTGACCCAACACAGCTCTCTCCAAACTCAAATCTTTTCATTCACAAATCTTTCTTACTGCTGGAAGTAATCTCTCCCATATTATATAGCATGGCTGGTCACTGCTTGCGTCTGGGATCAGATTGATGTTTGGAAGTCTGGCTATCTTACCAGCTATGTGATTGGGGAAGACTCAGTTTTCACTTGTGGAAAGTTGGGGATAATAATAGTACCTACTTCCTGCAGTTGGGATGATTAAATGAGATAAAATATGACTCAAGATAATATACCATAATTCCTGCCAGATGGTAAGAAATGTTAGCTACCAAGAGGTGGTATCTCGTCCCATAGCAGCTTCTAAACAGAATCTCTGATTTATCTTCAGTTTTTCAACATTAAATACAACTTTACTGAATAAATTAATAAGCAAATAGTCCTACCCCTCTCCTTTCTAGCTCTGACTCACTACAGACTGGGCCCTGATATAGTGTATTCCTAAACCATTCCTTTCACAATTTTCTCACTTTCCCCTGAAACTCTGGTGCACTAACAGAGTCAGAGGTAAGACTGGTAGCTTATGCTAAGCCAGCCTCTCAGACATTGAGCCATTATGGAAAAATTAGGATTTCAGCAATAAGTTTGCCTTTCTGACTCCTCTCAAATTTAAGACTTGACTGTCCTGGACCAGCCTCCTAAGCCCAGGACAACAGCATAGTGGCGAGCAGCACGCCTTGAGACAGGGCTCGCCTGCGGGTAGCATGCCGCTTGCACCATCACACGTCATGGAGACATACACAAACCACAGGCCTGCATCACTTACTTCCGTCATCTGAGTGTCTATGTTGGAGTAGATTACTCACCACTGGTTACTTTTTAACTTGATTTCATCCTACTTAGCAGAGCAATTGCTGAAGATGTGGCAATTTTAGCCAAATAAAGAACCCTATTTCCTCAATCCCATCAACCTAGATGTAACCACTATGACTATTTTGACATTTGCTTGCTTTCTTATTTCTGTGTATTATTATTTTTTTTAAAGATGTGGGGTACAATTCAGGCTTAGGTATACATGTGGTCATCGTACAGATAAAGTTCGGGGCTCCCTTTGGTCCCCGCTTTGCCTGGTTTTAGATCAGGTACCCTTACTGATGTCATGCGCCCCATCCCCCAGAAGTTTCTGGCTACTGCCAATCCCTTTCTTATAGTATTTTGGTAAATGTTCAGAGTGAGAACGTGAGGTGTGAGATTACAGAATATTTCTTGCTTTGTTTTGTAAACCTATCTGCCAAGATTTTTCTGTGCAAATTCAGCTTCTTAATTCCCAGAATAGGGCTTCCTTTCTTTCTAAAATATTTCCCATGTGCTTATTTAGTTTTTAGGAACCACTTACAAATATAACACACATTCTATGTGTTTTTTTTTCTTTATAATTCTGTAGCCTTAAATCTTCTGTCATTAAAGAACCATTATTGACTTCATTTTTAATTCGTTTAACTATTGAGTTGATTCTTATTTTTCATTATATTAAATAATGCTGCAATAAACATTTTCATGCACAAATATGTTCCCATATCTTTGATTATGTAATTAACTAGATCCCTAGAGTTGAAATTACTAGAGCAAGCTACATAAACATTTTTTATGTTTAAAAATGGTTATATATCTTCTAGAATTAGAAGTGAAAATTTGAATACAGTTACCCATGATTGATAATGAGCAAAAAAGTCTCTATAAATTAAAGGCAAACTTAAAATTCCTGAAGTCCAAAAGGCTAAAAAGCAGACTTCGTAGATAACTTCATGAAGACTCTCACATGGTTACCAATTATATAATAGGATTTTATTGTGATATTTTTGGCATTCTACTTTACATAAAATGCACTTTAGGTGACTTTGTTGTTTGACTTTTACTTTATTCACCTGCATTTGGCTTACCCTTCTTTTATCTATAATTTAGAGTCTACTGTAGCAACTTCTAGGTTACAAGGAAGAGTCTATGTATGCTAGAACTCAATCAGGAAAGGCACAGTTAAAGAAATCTAAGACTTAGCTAGGTGTGGTGGTTCACACTTGTAATACCAGCATTTGGGGAGGTGAAGGCAAGAGGATTGCCTGAGCCAGGGGGTTCGAGACCAGCCTGGGCAACTTGGCGAGACCTAGTCTCTACAATAAATTAAAAAATTAGCCATGTATGCTGGAGCACACCTGTGGTTCCAGCTAATTGGAAGGCTGAGGCAGAAGGATCACCTGAGCTCAGCAGGTTGAGGTTGCTGTGATTGTGAGCGTACCACTGCATCCCAGCCTGGGCAACAGAGAGACTCCAA
This sequence comes from Carlito syrichta, assembly GCF_000164805.1. Taxonomy (NCBI): domain Eukaryota; kingdom Metazoa; phylum Chordata; class Mammalia; order Primates; family Tarsiidae; genus Carlito; species Carlito syrichta. The sequence goes on along the minus strand of NW_007231856.1, from coordinate 119,814 downwards.
CTAAAAAAAACAAAAAAAAAACTAAGACTTAACTAAAAATTCAGGAAATAATAAATATTCTTTAAAGATATTTAGATATAAGATTTTTAAATAAAAGAATGTGAGTCCCAAAATAATTTTATTTCTATAGGACTTTGCATCCATTACAAATTCTCATATCCCCCATGGCATTGGTTAAGTACCAGCAGCCTCATTTTACAGAGGACACGGAAATTCAAGGAACTGATAGCTTCCCTAAGATGATGTGGCTAACAAGTGGAGAATAAGTTATTAACTTCTTACTATACGACACAGGCCCAATTGACTCAAAACCCTGGCATTTATATGAGACACAATACAGACAAATGGAAAGTGGCCACCTTCATGCTCCTATGAAACCCCATACACTTCACTGTTACAGGAAGAAAAAAAAAATCATGGCCAGGCACAGTGGCTCACTCCTGTAATCCCAGCATTTTGGGAGGCTGAGGCAGGAGGATTACTTAGTAAGACCTTATCTCTAAAAGCAAAACAAAACAAAAACCTTTGATATATTTACCACTAAACTGAACCTCTTGAGGACAGAAATCATGTTTACTCATTTTGTGTATTTCTTTTTTGTTGCTTTTTTGTTTTTGTTTTTGTTTTTTGAGTTGGAGTCACTCTGTCACCCAGACCAGAGTGCAGTAGCTGCTCCCGGCCACCACAGCCTCGACCTGCTGGGCTCCGGCGATCCTTCTGCCTCAGCCTTCCAAGTAACTGGAACTACAGGCGCGCGCCACCACACCCAGCTAGTTTTTGATTTATTGTAGTGATGAGGTCTTGCCAAGTTGCCCAGGCGGGTCTCGAACCCACGGGCTCAGGCAATCCACTCATCTCAGTCTCCCAAAGCGCGGGATTACAGGCTGAGCCACCGAGCCCGGCTGATTTTGTGTATTTCTAATGTTTAGCACAGTGCCTGGAACAATGACGCTGAATAAACTAAAAAAATTTCTAAGAACGTTGGGGGAAAAAAAAAATTCTAAGAAATTTCTAGAAAAATTGGCAGTGTCCAGAATGAGTGTCTGGTTGTACAAGTATCTTTAAGACTCTTGATATATGTTGGCAAATTGCTTTCCAGAAATGTTCTACCTACAATCAATAGTATATGAAAGTACCTCTTGGTGTACACTCATTAGCATTATTACTCCTAAATCTCCCCAAAGCAACAAACATTGTTAATTTGATAAATGAAAATATCTAGTGTTAGAAATGGCATTTCTTTAAAATTTAGTGAATATTACATTTGGGGTTTTTTTTTAATTACTTGAAAAAAATGATTATAGATTCAAAGGAAGTTGAAAAAAGTGTGTAGGGAAGACCTGTGTTCCCTTCACCGTTTCCCTCAATGGTAACGCCTTGCACAACTGGCATACAATATCAAAACCATGAAATCCACATTGATATAATCTACAGGCTTATTCAGATTTTGCTAGTGTTACATGCACTCATCTGTGTGTGTGTTGTTCTATGTAATTTTATCACGTGTAGATTCATGTAATGATGCCGTTATCAAGATACAGAAGTGTTTCATCACCACAAACCTCTCTTGGGATATCCCTTTGTAGCCACATATCTACACTCTTCCCCACCATTGCCCCTAGCCATGGCAACTGCCAATATGTTCTCTGTCTTTAGCATTTTGTTATTTCAAGATTATCATATAAATGGAATCATATAGTATGTAACCTTTTGGGATTGGCATTTTTCCTTAGCATAATTCTCTGAAGATTCATCTAACTTTCTGTGTGCATGAATAGTTTTCCTTTTTATGGCTGATTATCATTTCATGGTATGTATGTACCACAGTTTAACTACTCACCCACGGCAGGAAATTTTTTCCCCAGTTTTTGACTATTATAAATAAAGCTAGGCTGGGCATGGTGACTCACATCCGTAATGCCAGCACTTTGGGAGGCTGAGATAAGAGGATTGCTTGGGCCCAGGAATTCGAGGCCAGCCTGAGCAACATAGCGAGACATCATCTCTATAAACAAATTTTAAAAATTAGCCGAAGTGGTGGTGTGTGCCTGTAGTCCCAGCTACTCAGGAGGCTGAGGTAGGAGGATTGCCTGAGCCCAGGAAGTCGAGGCTGCCGTGAACCATGATCGTGCCACTACTCCAGCCTGCAACAAAGTGAGACCCCCTGACTCATAAATAAATAAATAATAAAGTTGGTATGAATATTCATGTGCTGGTTTTTGTGTGAACACAGGTTTTTGTTTCTCTGGGACCAATGCCCAAAAGTGCAATTGCTAGGTCATATGGTAAAAGCATGCTTAGTTTTGTAAGAAACTGCCAGAATTTCCAGAGTGGCAGTTCCCTTGCACATTCCCAACAGCAACGTGTGTGTGTGATGTAGTTTCTCTGCATCCTGCTAGCACTTGGTGTTGTCACTGTTTTTTATTATTTTAACCATTCTTTTTTTTTTGAGTTGGAGTCTCAATCTGTCGCCCAGACTGGAGTGCAGTGGCACACTCCCGGCCACCACAGCCTCAACCTGCGGGGCTCCGGCAATCCTTCCGCCTCAGCCTTCCAAGTAGCTGGAACTACAGGCGTGCGCTACCACGTACAGCTAATTTTTGATTTATTGTAGAGATGAGGTCTCGCCAAGTTGCCCGGGTGGGTCTCAAACCCGTGGACTCAGGCAATCCACTCGCCTTGGCCTCCCAAAGTGTTGGGATTGCGGGCTGAGCCACTGAACCCGGCCTATTTTAACCATTCTTATAGGCATGTAGTGATAGCCCATTGTGATTTTAGTTTTCATTTCCATAAGGGCTAATGATGTTGACCACCTTTTCATGCCCTATATGCTCTTTGGGAAAATATTTCTTTATATCTTTTGCCATATTTCTAATTGGATTGTTTGTTTTACTGTTTAACTTGATCATCATTGGTGTTTAAATGGGCATTTCTTTAATATTTAGTGCGAATGACCTGTATTGTCATTTATATTCATTTTTTAAAAAATCACTGAATTATTAACTGCATTGGATTGGTTTTTTTCATTTCATAAATTGCTTTCTTTGGATTCTATTCCCAATTAGACTTTAAAAATAACATATCACTCTCTCGTTTGTATTCTCTACAGTGTCTTAAAGCTATCAGGCTCTTGATAAAAATGTATTGTTTAGATGGTTGAAAATAGTTGTAAGATGGGAGTGATAATTTAGGTTGACATTTTGGGTAGTTGTGTTTTGCAGGTTTACCCAGTTTTACAAGTTTCTGACTGGTATTGACTAACTGGCTTATATAACCAAATGTTAGTTCCTTTTATTTGTATCTTATCTTTTAGTGCAGTTAAATCTGACAAATTTGACCCCAGGTAATACAGAGCTGTGACAATTGGATTATTTGACCTATCATATTCCTGACACTTCAGAAAGACTCATTTTAGACTCATTTTGACTCAAAGCTTTCTAAGAAAATGCTTTAATACTTCTCTATTCCAATTCTATGGTGGGTTTTTTCCCTTTTGCTAATTGATATACATTATAAATGATCCCTGAACTTCTACCTGGGCTTGTTTTCTTCTTTACATCACCAAATTCACCAGAAGCTTCATCTCTGAGAGTCTTCAAATTTCAACTTTACTATGACTTAACAACACAGAATGGAATCTGTGTCTGTACCCAAAATCCAACATGTAAAAAGACAGCTGCAAAACTTCTTTTCTTCCAGAAATACTTCTCAAACCAGTTTTGGGGGGAAATTAAAAGTACTGACTTTTCTTTCCTTTGTTTAGCTCTTTTTCTTTTTTAAAAATTTTTCTTAGAGAAAAGGACTCACTATGTTGCTCAGGCTGGTCTTGAACACTCGGCCTCAAGCAATCCTCCTGTCTTAACCTTCCAAAGCACTGGGATTGCAGGTATGAGCCACTATACATGACTCTGTTTGGCCCTTATTTATTTATTTACTTTATAATAATTTTTTTTTTTTTATAGAGACAAGGTCTCACTATGTTACCCAAGCTGGTCTCAAACTCCTGGGCTCAAGCAATCCTCTTGCCTCAGCCTCCCAAAGTGCTGAGATTACGGACGCGAGCCACCATGCCCAGCCCTTGTCTAGCTTTTAAAGTAGAGGAGAAAAGACTCTAGGTCTGACTGACTTACTCTGGGTTATTTCTACATGGCTATATTCTAGTGAAGGGGCTTCATTTTAGCACCAGAGTTTTTGTAGGTATAATTCATCTGTGCTGTCCATGTTCTCAGCCCTCTTAAGTCCACTCCCTCTCCTTCACTGGGAGCACTCTGCAGAGGCCACCTAGGGCCTCTGGACCAACATTTTCAGTCATTCTACTTCACTCACTTTTCTGCAGAATTTGATACTGTGACTACCCTCTGCTTTGTGAAATATTTTTCTACTCTTAACTTAATTCCTGTTTTAGTTTCCTTCTCACCTCTCTGATCCACTTATTCACAGTCTCTTTCTCTGGCTGTTTGCATTCTCATCCAGGTATTATGCACTCTCACCAAGGGTATTAGTTTGCTAGGGCTGTGATAACAAAGTCCCACAGACTGGGTGGCTTAGACGACAGAAATTTAATTTTTCCTGAGGCAGTAAGTCCAAGATGAAGATACCAGCAAGGTTGGCTCCTTCTGATAGCTGTGAGGAAAGAATCTGTTCCAGGCCTTTCTCCTCAGCTTATCAAGGGCTTTCTTCTCCTTGTATCTTCACTGTGTTACCCTCTATGCATGCTGCTCTGTCCAAATTTCCACTTATAAGCCTACCAGTTAGAATCCACCCTAACAACCTCATTTTAATTGTATAATCTCTGTAAAGACCCTATCTCCAAATATGATCAAGCCCTGAGGTATTAGAAGCTAGGAATTCAACATACGAATATGGGGAGTGGAGTAGGCACGATTCAACTCAACACACACTAGCGTCATCTTTCAGGTGGTACCTCACTTGCTCAATGGAGAAATTTGGTGAATATGCTTTGTCTTTCCTCAGACACGTCCACTTCTTTCTTACATCTCTCTCCTCCCTTAGTTTCTATAACACTACTCCTCTCCTGGGTTCCTCCAATCTCTCTAACCCCTCCTCAATAGTAAGAGCTGTAAACTCTTATTCCTCATCTCCTTCCTTAAATGTCTGTTCTTAGCTGCTTCTCAATCCACCATCCCCTCTTCCTAGTGAACTCGCCCACAATGAGAATTCAACTATCAACTGTACCTCAGCATAGGTCCATGCCAGGCCCTCCCTCTTTCTGGAGCTTGCGCCTGAACATCTACTTTTTTACTGGGACATTTCCACCCAGCTGCCCCACAGGCACCTCAAATTCGACGTGAGAGGAAAGGATCTCACCATTTGTCTTCCCTCTCCCTTTGGCCCAAACCCACCCCACTTCATTTACCCCCCATTTTGTGAAGAATGCCGCTGTGCACTTAGATGTCTCCTTCTTTCCCAGTCTCCACATGGTTTTTTGTTGAAAACCAAATCCCATCCATTCCAGCACTTACTCATCTCTTAAAACACATCCTCTCCTCTGTGATCCCATCATCACTACCCTGGTTTCACACCCTCATCGCTTCTTCTTGGATTATTCCAAGTTCCCTAAATGATCTCTGTGCCAACCGCAATCAGTTCTCATTCTGTTACCAGAGGAATTTTTTTAAAGCAAATTTTATTGCATCTGTACTTGTTTGCAACTCTTCAAATATAGGCTGTGCTTTTGGGATAATCACGACAGGATGCCTGGGCTTTGGGCTCCTTGTTCTAGCCTCACCCAGCTATTTCCATCTTCTCGCAGCCAGATTTGCAATTTCCCCAAGCATCTAGGCCCCATCTGTCTATTTAATTTCCCAGTCCTTGGGTCTTTAAACAACATTAACCGCCCATGAAGCCCACAGCTTGTGGCCTATAAAAGGTTCACATCCTCTCTTTCTTGCACAAGCTCTTTGCTCCCGGCTTCATCACTGGACCTAACTTGTTCTCAACTTCCTTCACTTCATTCTCCTTTCCAGCAATTGGCTTCCTTGTCCTTCAGTACTGCCTGTTTCAGATCAGTCCTCCTACAAACGCAGTCTGGGGTTGTCTTGCTAGGGTCAGAGGGTACTAATCACATTATGAGTTACTCTACAATCAAATTTTTTTTAGATCAGAAAATATGGTTTATTTTAAAACTAAGTTAGAAAGAGAGAGAGGAGATTCACCTCCCCAAGGTAGGGGAGGAGGTCAAAGCTTCTACAATAGAATCTTTAATAATTGCATGGTATTATTCCATTGTAGATGTTCCATAATTAACCAAACACCTATTTTTAGATGTTTAAGTTGTTTCTACGATGTCACCTATTAGAAATAATGACTAGAAAAATATCCTTGTCACTAAAACTTTACAAACCTATATGATTATACACTTAGAATAAATTCCTAAAAGGTGCCCTGCTTGGTTAAAGGGCATACATGTTTCAAGGGTTTTTGATACATATTATCAGATTTTTTTTTTTTTTTTTGAGTTGGAGTTTCATTTTGTCGCCCAGACTGGAGTGCAGTGGCTGCTCCCGGCCACCACAGCCTCGACCTGCTGGGCTCCGGCGATCCTTCCACCTCAGCCTTCCGAGTAGCCGGAATTACAGGCATGCGCTACCACGCCTGGCTGATGTTTTGATTTATTGTAGAGATGAGGTCTCGCTGCCCAGATGGGTCTTGAACCCGCGGGCTCAGGCAATCCACTCACCTCAGCCTCCCAAAGGCGTGGGATCACAGGCTGAGCCACCGAGCCCGGCTTATCATCAGATGATTGTCCAGAACAATAATATTTCCATAAGTGAGCAAGAAAGGTATAAATAATTCTCTCTCCTTAGCAATACGGAAGATTCTTGCTTGCTTTTTACAATTTAATATTTAGCACTTTGGTACAGTAAAAAATGATACTTTGCTGTTTTAATTTGCATTGACTTCATTTCTTATGAGAGTAAATATTGCTTATTGGCTAATTATGGTTCATGACCAATTTTCAGGCACTGTGAACCAAAAAGAATCTTAACAAGAACAATATAGGCCTCAGTCTGTGGTTCTACAGACCTCTGTGGGCAGTATCAACATAATTAAGTAGTATCACCTCTGTGATTCCACAAAAATTATAAATTTTGAAATTCTTTTTGTCCTACATGTACACCATTTCAGAACTCCATCGGTGGGAATAAGAAATTAAATTCAAATCTCTTGAAATAAAAGAAGCAAAGCTGTTTCTCAAACCGGTAATCTCCGGGTAGATGAAAGTTTCACAGATTTTCAAAGAACAATAATAACAAATACATAGTAACTGGCCCCAGCTGCCACCATCCAAAAGAAGGGCAAGTGTGACTCCTTCCCAGAAGTCCCTGCTATGGGAACTTGCCACAACATGGAGAAATCTTGTATAGCAGAGCCCACAAGAAAGATCTGTGCTCTACCCCTTATGAGTAGTGTGACCTTGGACAAGATATTTAACTTCTTTAAGCTACTGTCACCTCATCTGTAAAACAGAAGAATGAGATCTGACCAAAAGGCACTTATGAAGAATAAAAGTCAGCGAAATGGCACGAGTAAAGCACACGGCACATCACCCATATTCAATGCAGGATCGCTAATCGAATTCTCTACTTCCTTCCACTACTCCACTGTGCCCAGAATCTCCCATGGTCTGTTTGTGACTCTTAGTCCAAATTCTGTATTTTCTCCTTATATCTCGTTTTCCTCTTTCTTTTCCTTGGCCTCTCTTCTTCTACCTTCTTTTTCTCATTCCTCTACCCTGAGGCCAAACTGATCATGACATGCAAAAAACTTACTCCCTCTCACTTGTCATCTGTATGCAGACATTTTAAAATTTCCTGATTCTTAAAATCATTGACTGTAACATTTAATATTTGAATAACAAATTTGCAAAACCAAAATTAATCACTTAAAAAAATACAACCACCACTAATAAGCTGCTTTTAGCACCTCAAATAATTCTCACTTTCACATGGCAGAGATCTTTTGTAGAAAAAAAAAAAAGCTTCCCCATCTAGGGAGCTAAAGACTCTACCTAGAGTGAATTCTCCAAGAAGGGGAAAATGGCTTCTGGACTTTAGCTAATCCCAGAGCACAGACTCCTCTCCTTCCTAGGTATTCCCACTTTTGACCCCTGACTAGACATTACCCTGAGCACATATTAGCGTTCTCAGATAGGAAGCACATACATCAGAGCACCGTCCTCGACCTCATCCTTCCAGAGATTACAACGCATAACTGCCTTGCAGTGAATAAGAATTCTCACTCACCGCCTGGGATCCATCTTGCTGTTTCTGCCGTGCCTAATGCCTGGAAGTGACCCCACTTGGCCGTCTGTCTGTGCTAGCCCTAGTCCGTGTTACAGCAGAAGAGTAACCCTTACACCCCGTGCAAGCCTTCCTCCACAATGACAGCATACTCGCCCTAGTAACTTTCTTTGATAGTAGCTGTTCCTCTTTTCTCTACAGATTTTGCCCACACTTGAGAAAGAAATTTAACCCTTTCCCTGCATTTTGAATTCATTGCCCTAGGTCTAAATATATTTTTAAAAAATAATTCTGTGGCTTGAGTTCCAGACAGGACGTTAAGATGAGGCTAAAACTATCCCCTCCTGAAATTCCCTAAAAAAACCTAGAAAATAAAATAATTAAAAAGAGGTGGTGGTGGTAAATCTCTATGTCTACAAAATAAGAATAAAAGGACACTCTACAGATTTTGGTAAGATAAAAAGTGATGTATTATGGGTGTGGATTGGGGGGGGTAGCGCCCTCTGCCCCCAGTTTCCTCTACCAAGATGGAGGAGAATTTCACTTAACTAGGGTCAGGGTGGGTGAGATGTTCTCCTGTGAGGACTCTATACAACCAAGGAGGGCAAACACAAGTACTGCTTTTATTATTTCATTCCTACTATAGCTTAAATTGGTGAAAGAGAATATTCTAAAATAAAAGTCTAAAAAAATGAAGCATTATAAAATTTATCAATGTACATGAAAGAGAAATATAGAGTTCAAGCAGAAATTATGCTAGAAGAAATTTCTGCATATGAACTAAAAAGGGCACAATTTAGAGCTGACCGATGGTAAATCCAAATTTATTGAAAACGAATTCTCAGAAAAAAACACTGTGAACATTTTAAATTCCAAAGACAAAGAAAACTAAAAACAAAATGAAAAAGTAGGATGGCTGCAGAGAAAAAACAGCTTACCTCTTACTCAACCCTAAATGGTGAAAACAACAGAATAATATTAATATCTGCAAAGTTTTGAGTTAGCATTCTATACCTAATAAGATGCCAATTAAGTGTGAAGTCAATAGAAATATGCTACCAAGCAGACAAGAAAACAACAACAGCAACAAAAATACCACCACCAAGATACCCTTTCTAAATAAATTTCTTAAAGATGTGCTCCAGAATAAGAAGAAATGAATTAATATTGAAAGCCTTAAAATGGAGAAGCCATGGTTGAAAAATGCCAGTGCTGAGCTTTAAAGCAAGTTAACCATATAGAAATAAAACTAAATGATTATAGTTTAAAATACTAAATATATATATATATATATTGAGTTGGAGTCTCACTCTGTTGCCCCAACTGGAGAGCAGTGGCAAGCTCCCGGCCACCACAGCCTCGACCTGCTGGGCTCCGGCGATCCTTCTGCCTCAGCCTTCCAAGTAACTGGAACTACAAGTGCACACTACCACGGCCGGCTAATTTTTTGATTTATTGTAGAGATGAGGTCTTGTCAAGTTGCCCAGGCAGGTCTCGAACCGGCAGGCTCAGGCAATTCACTCACCTCAGCTCCCAAAGCGCGGGATTACAGGCTGAGCCACTGAGCCCAGCTAAAATACTAAATATTTTAACTATATTTGATTAGAGGTCAAAATGCTAAATAAGGGAAGTAGGTTATATATGTTATTTTAAGAGCAAATAAGGAAAATCAACAAATTGTTTATCTTCAAATAAAAAGATGAAGTAATTATTATTTCATCAGCTTTGATAATTTCATGTAGACTTGAGTATTTTTTTTAAAAGTGAAGATAGCAATAATATAATTAAAAATGAATTGTCTGTCTTCCAAATTATTGCAGAGCAGGAGTGAAAATAAAATAGAATTTATAACTAAATGATACATCAGAAATAAGATGCGATCAAAAACAAAAAAAAATCCATGTAAACTCCATTTGTTATAAATATTAAATATATGGAATGTCATTGATATCAGTTTTTTTGGTATTAATATAAATGCCAATTTTTATTAAATATAGTGTAAGTATTTTCTCGTGTTATTATAAAATTTTTAGTAGTCGTTAAATAGTACTTTAGTAGTACATCAAGTATACATTGTAAAAGCCAGGTGCATTGGCACACACCTGTAATCCCAGCAATCAGGAGACTGAGATAGGAGGACTGCTTGAGCCTGGTAGTTTAAGATCAACCTGGGCAATATAGCAAGACCCTGACCCCCCAAAAAAGTATATATTGTCATAAGTTATCTCCCTAATGTCAGACAATTTTAGATCTTAGTATCTATATTACAAACAATGTTGTAGTTAATATATTTGTAACATGGGTTTTTAGTATTCATTAATTATCCATTGTTGCATAACAAATTATCCCAAAACTTATTTGCTCAGAACAACAAATGTTTAGGGATTGATATCCAGAATATATATATATTGTAAACTCCTACAACTCAACAACAATAAAAAACTTAAAAATGGGCAAAGGAGTTGAGTAGACATTTCTTCAAGGACGATATACAAATGGTTACTACGCACATGAGAAGACACTCAAAACCACTAGTAATTAGGGAAATGCAAATCAAAACCTCAATGAACGTAAAGCAATATGGTAGAATAAGAAAACCAGACCTTTCTTCCTCCCACGGAGATACAAATTCCTTCTGTGAGAAATCCGGAAGCCAGTTAAGAGGTTTCATCACACTAGGTTAGGAAAAAGTCAGTAGGAACATTCATGGCACCCTTTCACCATAGTTCCTTTCCTTGGCACAGTGCCACATGATCAGGAAGAAGTTCCCAGTTCCCAGCCTCTCCCAGAGGAAGGAAAGAGAAGACTAGACCACACATCCAAAGATCTAAGTTTTAGAGGGCTGTCTGAGGGTTTCTGTCTCACTTGTCTTAGAGAGCTGATAGAACCCAGCATACTCTAGATACCTGTGGGACATTGAGAACGAAAGAAGAGCTGGGTGATGTGCTGCCTCCCTACAGGGCTATTAATACCTCAGACACAGGCTGATACAGCTTAGTGGCTTCTCTCTCCGGAGCATGGAGAGGAGTGGAGTATGCATCTAACATTCCAGCTTTTCAATGACATGGGGAGTGCCCAAGGGATTGGTTTCTTTCTTGCTTGTCTTGGAGCACCAGCATATTCTAGATGCCCTGAAAAGAGAAAGCTGGTCAGCTATTTCAGAGGACCTGTGGAGCAGCAGAGGGCAATACAGCTCAGAGCCCTCTTTTCCTAGCTTTGCAAGGGGCTGACCAAGAAAGTGGTCTCTGTGTAGCACAACTTATGGTGCTGAGAAGGTCTAACATGCTCTAGAAGACTGCGAGCTACCAAGAACAGAACAACAGCTGGACAGTGTGCTTCTACTTCAGAGGCCACATGCTATAGCAAATAGAAAACAGAAGGAGCAAGAGATGATGAGCTCTTAAAAAACTGAAACCAAGGCCAGCACAGTGGCTCACACTTATAATCCCAGCACTTTGGGAGGCCGAGGTGAGAGGATTGCCTGAGCCCATGGGTGCCAGATCAGCCTGGGCAATTTAGCAAGACCTCGTCTCTAGTGTAAATCATAAAATTAGCCGGGCATGGTGGTGCACGCCTGTAGTTCCAGCTACTTGGAAGGCTGAGGCAGAAGGATCGCCTGAGCTCAGCAGGTTGAGGCTGCGGTGGCCATGAGCATGCCACTGCACTCCAGCCTATGTGACAGAGTAAGACTCCAACTCAAACAAAACAAAACAAAACTGAAATCAGAAAATCTCTCTAATTAGGACGCTAACTGCATAAGTCCAGAGAAAACGCAGCCAAAGAAAATGTGTGCTAGGTTCCCAGAATCTTCATCCAGGCTGATAGGTGAGAGTCTTCCACAGGACAAAGCCAGCAAAGACTGAAAGAAGTGGCTGGTTTTTCATATATGCAGATACCAACACAAAGTTACAAGAAACACAAAGAAATGGGGAAATAGTCAAATCAAATTTTCAAAAATCTCCATAAACTGATCATAAAGAAACAAAGATATATTATCAGTCGAAGATTTCAAAATAGGAAAGTGATACATGAACCAAATGAGATTTTGAATAAAGACCGAAAATATTAAAAAGAATCAAACAGAAACTTTGGAGCTGAAGAATGCAATAATGTAACTAAAAAAGTCTAAGCCGACTTGATCATGCAGAAGAAATAATCAGCAACTCTAAGACAGATCATCTGAAAATTACCCAATCAGAGGAGCAAAACGGAACAACAACAACAAAATGAGTGAAGAAAGCTAAGAGACTTAGAGGACACCATCAAATTGACCAATATATGTATTATGGCAATCCAAGAAGGGTTGAGAGGACAAAAAGCTTATTTAAAGAAATGATGGGCTGGGCCTGTAGACTCACATTTATAGTTCCAGAACTTCAGGATGCCAAGGTGGCAGGATCGCTTGAACTCAGGAGTTTGAAACAAGCCTGGGCAAGATAATGAGACTCTATCTATACAAAAAATAAAATAAAATAAAATAAGCCAGTGTGGTTCTGCATACCTGTAGTCCCAGCTACTTGAGAGGCTAAAGAGAGAAGATTGCTTGAGCTCAAGAGTTCAAGTCTGCAGTGAGCTATGATTGTGCCACTGCACTCCAGTCTGTACAACACAGTGGAACCCTGACAAATAAATAAATAAATAGAAATGATGGCTAAAAACTTCTCAAATCTGGGGAAGGAAACCTACATGCAGATTCAAGAAGTGCAATGAACCCAAACAAGATGAACTTTAAGAAATTCACACCAAAGCACATTATAATCAAATTGTCAAAACTCCGAGAGAGAATTGTGTTATTTTCTTTTAGAGTTGTGGGGGTACATGTGAGTAATTACTACATATATAAAGTATATTGAACTTCTAGCAGGCCCTCTCTCCCCAGTAGTGGACCTGGTACCCAGTGTGTTGCCATCAGGCCCTTTTCCCTCCTACTTCCCTCCCTCCTCTAGTAGTATCCAGTGTCTGCCATTCCTACCCTTGTGCTCCTGTGACCAGTGACCAGGGCCTGCTTATGAGTAAGGACATGTGGTATTCAAATCTTTGTTTCTGTGATAGTTCATTTTGTATTATGGTCTCCAGCTGCATCCATGTTGCTATGAAGGACATTATTTTGTTCTTCTTTATGGCTAATATTCCATCAGGTATATATATATATACCACATTTTCTTTATCCAGTCAATTTTTGATGGGCTTCTGGGTTGGTTCCATGTTTTTGCTGTTGTGAATAGTGCTACAATGAACATACATGTGCAGGTATCTTTTTGGCAACACAATTCATGCTCCTCTGGATATATCCCCAGAAACGAGATTGCTGGATTGTATAGAAGCTCAATTTTTAGTTGTTTGAGAAAATACCACACTGCTTTCCACAAAGGTGGGACTAACTTACATTCCCACCAACTGTGTAGAAGTGTTCTCTTTACAGCTGTGCCAATGCTGTTGTTTTCTGACTTTTTTTTTTTTTTTTTGAGTTGGAGTCTCACTCGGTCACCCAGATTGGAGTGTAGTGGCCGCTCCCGGCCACCGCAGCCTCGCCTGCTGGGCTCCGGCGATCCTTCTGCCTCAACCTTCCCAGTAACCGAAATTACAGGCATGCGCTACCACGCCCGGCTGATCTTTTGATTTATTGTAGAGATGAGGTCTCGTTGCCCAGGTGGGTCTTGAACTCGTGGGCTCAGGCAATCCACTCACCTCAGCCTCCCAAAGGCGCGGGATTACAGGCTGAGCCACCCAGCCCGGCGTTTTCTGACTTTTTAATGAATGATAGCGCCTAGCCTTACCGGTGCCAGGTGATATCTCATTGTATTTTTTTATTTGCATTTCTCTGATGATTAGTGAGGCTGAACATTTTTTCATATGTTTGTTGGTCACTTGAATGTCTTCCTGTGAGAAGAGTTTGTTCCAGTTCTTTGCCCACTTTTTAATGGAATTGTTTGGCTTGGGTTTTTTTTTTTTTTAAACTTTTTTTTTACTTTAAAGATGTGGAGTACAATTCAGGGTTAGGTATACAAATGCTCATTATGCAGGTACCCTTGTTGATGAAGTGTACCCCCCTTCCCCAGGCAGACTCCCACTACTGCCGATCCTGCTTCTCCACCCTCCCTCCTGGCAGTTTCCAGCTACTGCCAATCCTTTTCTTATAGTATTACGATAATTGTTCAAGGTCCACTTATGAGTGAGAGCATGTGATACTCAGTTCTTTGTTTCTGTGAAAGATCACTCAGTATTATAGACTCTAAGTCCATCCAGGTTGCTGTGACATTCATGATTTTGTTCTTCTTTATGGCTGTGTAATATTCTATTGTGTATATGTAATACATTTTCAAAATCCAGTCCTCTTTTGATGAACAGCACAGTTGGTTCCATGTTCTTGCTACTTACGACAAACATCTGTGTGCAGCTATCTTTTTTATAGAGTGATTTGTGCTCTTCCGGGTATATTCTCAGTAGGGGGATTGCGGGGTTATATGGAAGGTTGAATTTTAGATCTTTTAGGAATCACCACACTATTCTCCACAGAGGCTGTACTAGTTTACATTCCCACCAACAGTGTAGAAGTGTTCCCTTTTCACCACATTCTCTCCAGCATCTGATGTTTCTTGAGTTATTGATGATGATTATCCTGACTGGAGTTAGGTGGTATCTCAGTGTGGTTTTAACTTGCATTTCTTAGGTGACTAATAAGGCTGAGCATTTTTTCATGTACCTGTTGACTGCTCATATATCTTCTTTGGAAAAGTGTCTATTCATATATTTTGCCTGCTTAGTAATGGGGCTGTTTTGTTTTTTTTTTTCTTTTTGGCATGTTTGAGTGCCTTGTAGATCCTAGATGTTAGGCGTTTGTCAGACATACAGTTGGCAAATATTTTTTCCCAGTCTATGGGCTGTCTCCCCGTGTTTGACTTTTTCCTGTCAATTTGTTTGTGTTCCTTATAAATCCTGGATATGAGGCCTTTGTCAGATGCGTGGCTTGCAAATATTTTTTCCCATTCCATGGGTTGTTTCTTTACTCTCAAAGAGAGACCTTTGAAAGCAACAAGAGAAAAGCAACTCATCACATACAAGAGTTCTCATGACTTAATAATGTCCCAAAAGGATTCATCTTTTAAAACCACAACAATGGGGATTAAGTTTCAACACATTAACTTGGGGACATTCAGACTCTAACAGATTTAAAGCAAAAAAATCATCAAAAGAGGCTGGGCATGGTAGCTCATGCCTGTAATCCTAGCACTTTGGGAGGCTAAAGCAAGAGGGTGGCTTGAGTCTAGGAGTTCGAGACCAGCCTGGACAACATAGTAAGCCCTCATCTCTACACACAAAAAAAATTAGCTGGGGATAGCGGCACATGCCTTTGGTCTCAAACTACTTGGTAGGCTAACACAAAGGTTGCCTGGACCTAGAAAGTGGAGGCTGTAGTGGGTGACACAATGAGATCCCAACTCAAAACTTTTTAAAAATGGTCAAATGGACCTGATAAACATATATAGAACATTCCACCCAGCAGTGGCAGAATTTATGTACTTCTGAAGTACATATAGAACATTTTCCTGGATAGCACATGTTAGGTTACAAAACAAGTTCTAACAAATTTAAGAATATTGAAATCATACCAAGTATATTTTCTAACCACAATGGGATGAAACTAGAAATTAATATCAGAATAAAAATTGGAAATTTCACAAATACGTGGAAACTACATATTCTTGAATAACAAGTGGGTCAAATAAGAATTTAAAAGGGAAATTATAAAATATCTTGAAACAAAGAAAATGAAAACACAACATATCAAAGTTATGGGATGCCACAAAAATGATACTAAGAAGGAAGTTGAAAGCAATAAACACATTAAAAAAGAAAAAAGGTCTCAAGTAAACCATCTAACTTTATATGTTGAATACCATTTTTTTTTTCATTTTCAAAACAGCATTGGAAATGAGTGTATTTATCCATTTTCAGCTCATAATAGAGCAAATGGGCAAACAGATTAATAATTCTTGCTAGTGCATGTTTAATGAACTGGCAACAGAGAAAGGTAGTTGAAGAAAGGCAGAGGAGCATTGTCTTGGAAGAACCAGAACCAAGGAGTTCCATAATCATTCAGCATCCACTCAATGTTGTATCTATAGTTAGAAATGGTTCAAGATGTGCCTGGACAACTTGGCGAGACCTCATCTCTACAATAAATCAAAAATCAGCCAGGCGTGGTAGCGTGCGCCTGTAGTTCCAGCTACTTGGAAGGCTGAGGCAGAAGGATCGCCGGAGCCCAGCAGGTCGAGACTGTGGTGGCCGAGAGCGGCCACTGCACTCCAGTCTGGGCGACAGAGTGAGACTCCAACTCAAAAAAAAAAAAAAAAAAAAGGAAATGTACATGACAGGAACTCCAGGGATCTTCCCGATTCTGCTTTTAAGGCCCTGGTCAACTGTGGCCACAATGTAACACTTGTGCTGAGTTACTCTTTGCACTAGGCAGTCATCTGCATGAATTCCTTCCGGTGTGCGTGGTAACCATTCAAATCTTGGATCCTTGGCGATCCTTAAAGCCACTTTTTGTACTTCTGCCCCAATTTCTCAATTTCAGCCATTACACAATCAGTTATACAAAGGATATCCTTGGCATACAGACAGTCCACCATTGACTGCACTAAGTCCAGTTTGGCTTTAATGGAAAAGTTGATAAAGTTGGTATCAACCAGGATGCGGTAAGGTGGACCCAACTGTTCGTTATACTGGAAGAATAAGCAGGACAGGTATTGGGGTACTTCTTTTTCCTTTAGTGTGCTGGGATCTTTCTTTTCTATTTTTAGACTTTTATCTATCCTTTTCTTTAAGCCTCTGGTGTCTGCATTCACTTCATGGTTGCATACTTCCTCATTTTCTTTTGCTTCCCCATGCTCCCGCTGCACTTGGCTTCTTCTACATGTTGAGTAACTTTAAAAAGGAGAACAAATTAAGTCCAAAGTTGGGAGAGGAAGGAAATAATGATTAGATCAAGAATAAAACAAAAACAGAGACTGGAAAAATCATAGAAAAATCAATAAAACTAAAACTTAGTTTTTTGGAAAAAACAATCAAAATTGAAAATCTTTTAGCTAGACTAAGAAAAAAGAAGACTCAAATAAATAAAATTAGAAATGAAAGAGGAAGCCGGGCTCAGTGGCTCAGCCTGTAATCCCGCATCTTTGGGAGTCTGAGGTGAGTGGATTGCCTGAGCTTGAGGGTTTGAGACCCGCCTGGGCAGGCGAGACCTCATCTCTACAATAAATTTTAAAAAATTAGCCGGGCGTGGTAGCGCGCGCCTGTAATTCCAGCTACTCGGAAGGCTGAGGCGGAAGGATCACCGGAGCCCAGCAAGTCGAGGCTGCAGTGGCCGGGAGCGGCCACTGCACTCCAGTCTGGGTGACAGAGTGAGAATCCAACTCAAAAAAACAAACAAAAACAAACAAAAAAAGAAATGAAAGAGGAGACATTACAGCTGATGCCACAGAAATTTATTACTATTGTAAGAGACTACAATGAATAATTATGAGCCAACAAATTGAATAACCTAGAAGAAATGGATACATTTATAGAAATATACAACCTATCAAAGATGAATAATGAAGAAATAGGAAATCTGAACAGCTAGTAATCAGATTGAATCAATAACAAAAAACTCGCCAACAAAGAAAAGTCCAAGACCAGATGAATTCACTGGTAAATTCCATCAAACATTTAAAGAAGAATTAACATCAGTTCTTATCAGACTTTTTAAAAACAAATTGAAGTGGAAGGAACACTTCCGAATTCTTTATGAGGCCAGTGTTAGCCTGACACCAAAGCCAAAAAAGATACTACAAGAAAAGAAAACCACAAGCCAATATTCCTGATAAATATAGGTGCAACAATCCTCAGAGAAACACTAGCAAACCAAATTCAATAGCACATTAAAAGGATTGTACACCACGACGAAGTGGGATTTATTCCCGGGGTACAAGGATGGTACAACATATGAAAATCAATCAATGTGATACATCATATTAAGAGAATGAAGGATAAAAATTATATGATCAACTCAGATGCACAAAAAACATTTGACAAAATTCAACTCTCTTTTATCATGAAAATCCTCAAAAAAAAAACCAAAAAAAAAAAACCTCAACAAACTAGGAATACCTGAGCATAATAAAGACCATATATGAAAAGCCCACAGCTAACATCACACTTAATGGTGGAAAATGGAAGCTTTTCCTTGATCAGGAACAAAGCAAGAACGCCCACTCTATCACTTTAATTTAATACGTTCTAGTCAAGCAATTGGGTAAAAAAAAGAAATAAAAGGCATCCAAATTGGGGAGGAAGAATTAAATTTGTCTCTGTTCATAGATGATATGATATAATATATAGAAAACTAAAGATTCCACCAGAAAAAAAAAAGCTGTCAGAACTAATCAATGAATTCAGTACCTTTGCAGGATACAAAATCAACATACAAAAATTAGTTATTTTTCTATACATAAACAATGAGCAATCTGAAAAGGAAATTAAGAAAACAATTCAACTTACAATAGCATCAAAAATAATAAAATATTTATAAATAAACTTAACCAAGGAGGTTAAGAGGGTTGTACACTATAAACTACAAAACATCGATGAAAGAAATTAAGACACAAATAAATGGAACTATATCTGTCTTAGTCTGGTTTGTGCTACTGTAAAAGAATGCTTGAGACTGAGTAACTCATAAACAATAGAAATTTATTTCTCATAGTTCTGGATTCTGTAAAGTCCAGTCTCAAGGTGATAGCATCTTGTGAGGGCCTTCTTGGTGCTCCATCTCATGGTCTAACATGGAAGGACAAGAGAGAGAAGAAGAAGAGAGGGAAGAAGACTGAACTCTCTTTTTTTAACAAACTCGCTCCTTTGATAATGATATTAATCTATTCATGAGGGCAGGAGTCCTCGTGACCTAAGACTCTCCATTGAACCCCATCTCCCAACAGATATTTTACACATTTTGTTAGTAAAATTATGGACCTTTTTTCATGTAATTTATTCTAACTCTTTTTAATCTGACAAAATATATTTCTCAATTTTAAATTTAACTTTTATATTTTATTATTGTTGCTATAGTTAACTTTAATGCACCATGGACTTCAAATCTCTCTATTAATACCTATTAGGGTTTGGGCTATCTGCCAGAGTCTTTCTCTGAGTGTCTGCTCTCCACTTGGCAGAAGTTCTCCCAGATTTGTTTTGGGTTTTTCCTTTGCAATACTCCCCAGAAAGAATCTGTATTTTACAACTCTCTGAGCTTTTTCCATTCTTATGTTACTTGACTTCCTGGAGTGGTGTGAAGGGAGGAGGCTCTCTGATGTCCTGATCAGGTTTCCTTTTTTTTTTTGAGTTGGAGTCTCACTTTGTCGCCCAGACTGGAGTGCAGTGGCCGCTCCCGGCCACCGCAGCCTCGACCTGCTGGGCTCCGGCGATCCTTCCGCCTCAGCCTTCCAAGTAGCCGGAATTACAGGCATGTGCTACCACGCCCGGCTGATTTTTTGATTTATTGTAGAGATGAGGTCTCGCTGCCCAGGCGGGTCTTGAACCCGCGGGCTCAGGCCATCCACTCACCTCAGCGTCCCAAAGGCGTGGGATAACAGGCTGAGCCACCGAGCCCGGCTCAGGTTTCCATTTTAATCAGGCATTGTGAACCTGCCTTCACTGGTGTCCCTGGCCTTATTCCAGATCTGCTGCTAAGCCTAGAACCTATTCTTTCCTTTCTCCTAGGAGCAAACTTTTGTTCCTTGTTTTTTCTCTCTCAGTGGCAATAGGTTTCCACAAGTACCCTATGAATAAAATTTTTTGTTTCCATTGTGCCTGCAGAGTAAGCCTTCTGTTCCGTAGGAAACATAGAATAGATGTGTCTGGATATAGTTTTAGCAGTGGTTGCTATTCCCCTCAGCCAGCCAGCCTTGTGAAGAAAAGCTTCTAATTATTTTCTCTAATTTTACTTGTGAGATCCTAATGGAGTTCTTATTTATTTACTTTTATTTATTTATTTAGAGTCAGAGTCTCACTCTGTCACCCAGGCTGGAGTGCAGTGGCATGCTCACAGCTACTGCAGCCTAGACCTGCTGGGCTCAGGCAATCCTTTCATCTCAGCCTTCCAAGTAGCTGGAACTACAGGTGAGCACCACCATATCTGGTGAATTTTTTTGATTTATTGTAGAGACAAGGTCTTGTCAAGTTGCCCAGGCTGGTCTCGAACCCCGGGACTCAGATAATCCTCTTGCCTCCACCCCCCAAAGTGCTGAGATTATAGGCATGAGTCACCATGCCCAGCCCTGGTGGGGTTTTTACAGAAAAAATTCCTGCAAGAAGATATGAACTCCAAGGGGTTCACTGTCTCACACTAGCTTTTACTCAGCCTTTAGATATTTTCTAAAGTTTTGTAGCTGATTCTTCTTACTGGCTTATACAGCATCTGGAAGCATCTGCCCTGGGTAAAAATAATGCTCTGATCTTGTTTTTCTGTATGTGAGGCAGTCTCGTCCCAGATTTTGTTCAATTTTTGCCCTATGACTTCAGTTCTCTCAGGGATTCATGAAACTTCATCAGTTTGCAGTGTATCCAGGATTTTCTTGTTGTAATGATGAAAACAACTGTTTCTAGTTCTCTACATCTCTGAGCTAAAATCAGAATTAATCTCTA
Organism: Carlito syrichta; assembly: GCF_000164805.1. Classification (NCBI taxonomy): domain Eukaryota; kingdom Metazoa; phylum Chordata; class Mammalia; order Primates; family Tarsiidae; genus Carlito; species Carlito syrichta. Next base: position 98,866 of record NW_007231856.1, on the reverse strand, counting down.
TAATTGTTACATATAATTTCTAGAACACAGTAAAAAAATAACCAGACACAGAGGTGCAGGATACAAGATCAATATATACGTAAACAACTGTAAGTGTATATACCAGCAATAAATAAAAGAAAAATCTTGAAGTTTAAATAACACCATTTGCCATCAAAGATGTATGAGATTTCTGCTAACTTCATAAATTGGAAGTCTTAATAATATAAAAATTAGAATTCTTCTCAAATTGGTCTATTTATTTAATGCAGTCTAAGGTATAACCCTAGCAGATTTTTCTAGAAATTGATGCATTGATTCTAAAATGTATGTGGAAATGAAAAGGGCTAAGAATGGTTAAGTCATTCTTGCAGAAGAAAAATGAGGTGGGCCTGAGTGCAGTGGCTCATGTCTGTAATCCCAGCACTTTGGGAAGCTAAAGCAGGAGAATAGATTGAGTTCAAGAGTTTGAGAGCATGCTGGGCAATATAGTGAGACCTTATCTCTACAAAAATAAAAAATTAGCTGGACTTGGTGCTCCCAGTTACTTGGGAGCCTGAGGTGGGAGCATTGCTTGAGTCTAGGAGTTTCAGGTTGTAGTGGGCTGTGATTATGCCATTGCACTCCAGTCTGGGTGACAGAGTGAGAACCCAACTCAAAAAGAAAAAAAGAAAAAGAAAAGAAAAATGACTCAGAAAGGGGAGAGAGAATGGAGTGGATGCCTGGAAAATTCCCTAATAGATACAATGTGCAGAGGTTCGGATGGTGGGTACACTTAAAACCCAGACTTCTTCACCACTATATGACCAAAAATTATTTGTACCCCCTAAAGCTATTGAAACAACTAAATAGGCCGGGCTCGGTGGCTCAGCCTGAAATCCCAGCACTTTGGGAGGCCGAGGCGAGTGGATTGCCTGAGCCCGCGGGTTCAAGACTCACCTGGACAACTTGGCAAGACCTCGTCTCTACAATAAATCAAAAAAATTAGCCAGGTGTGATAGCACATGCCTGTAGTTCCAGTTACTTGGAAGGCTGAGGCGGAAGGATCGCCAGAGCCCAGCAGGTCGAGGCTGAGGTGGCTGAGAGCGTGTCACTGCACTCTGGTCTGGGCGACAGAGTGAGACGCCAACTCAAAAAAAAAAAAAAAAGAAAAAAAGAAATAATAATAATTCAAAAAATGAGGTAGAAGTACTTGTTCTAGGAACTATCAAGACTTTTATAGAACTATAATGATTAAAAGAGCATGGCATTGGCACAAGGACAGGCAAATAGACCAATGGAAAATAATCCAGAATCAGGTCCATACATGTATGAACACTTGACTTTGGGTAAAGATGACACTGCTGAGGTGTGGGCAAAGAATTCAATTTTCAATTAAAATGTGCTCAGTAAATTGTTTATCTGTACGATAAATAAACTTAACCCCATCTCATATCCTAGTTCCATGTAGATTGCAGATCTAAATGTAAGAAACAAAAATAATACATCTAGGAGACAATCTTAGAAGAAAAAATCTTCATGGCCCTGCGGGGGATGATATTTCTTATATACGACACAAAAACCTTAAGGACTGAAGAAAATGATTGGTAAATTAAATTTCATTAAAATGAATAATAAAAATATCTGTTTATCAAACAATATCATTAAGAGAGCAAAAAGGTGAGTCACAAATTGGGAAAAGATATTTTGAACCTATTTAATTACAAAGGACTATATCCTATGAACTCCAATAAGAAAAACAGAAAAGCAAATAGAAAAAATAAGCAAAAGACTCCACCAAGACCCAAGAAAGGATATTCAAAAGTCCAATAAATATAAGAAGAAGTGCTTAACTCCATTAGTCATCAGGGAAATGCAAATTAAACCACAGTGCAATACCATTACACACACACCAGTAGAGCTATTATTAAAAAGACTGTTGGCTCCAAATGTTACCAAGGATGTGGAACAATTAAAAATCTCAAACACTGATGGTGCGTAGATAAATTTTTAAAAAATCTTTGGCATTTAGTACTAAGGTTGAGCATATGCATACCATATCGGTTATCTATTGCTACATGACAAACTCCCCTAAGACACCTAATTTATAACAATAAACATATATCTCTATCTCTCACTATTTCTGTGTCAGGAATTTGACAGCAGATTAGCTGTATGGTTTTTGGTTTAGGGTCTCTCCTGAGTTTGCATTTAAGACGTCAGCCCTTGTGAAGACTGGACTGCAGCTGGAACATCTGCTTCCAAGATGGTGCATCCAAATGATTATTGGCAGAAGGGCTTAGTTCCTTACCATGGAGACCTCTTTATAGGACTGCTTGAGCGTTCTCATGACATGGCCACTGGATTTTTCCAAAGTGAATAAAGAAGAACCCATAATACGTTTTTGGTTTTTTTTTGAGTTGGAGTCTCACTCAGTTGCCCAGACTGGAGTGCAGTGGCCGCTCCTGGCCACTACAGCCTCGACCTGCTGGGCTCCGGTGATCCTTCTGCCTCAGTCTTCCAAGTAGCGGGAATTACAGGCGCGCGCTACCACGCCCGGCCGATTTTTTTGATTTATTGTAGAGATGAGGTCTCGCCAAGTTGCCCAGGTGGGTCTTGAACCCGCGGGCTCCCAAAGGCGCGGGATTACAGGCTGAGCCACCGAGCTCGGCCCATAATACCTTTTATGACCTAGGTTTGGAGGTAACACACTGTCACTTCTGCTACTCTATTTATTAGAAGTGAGTCACTAAGTCTGGTCCACATGTGAAGGTCATAAATTTAGTCTCCTCATTTTGAAGGAAGGAAGGTTAAAGAATTTATGGAGATCTCTTAAAGTCACTACACATACCCTATGACCAAACAATTTTACCCTGAGTTGTAGAAGCAAATATGGGTGGGTGTGTGACCCTCAAAACATGTAACATGTATAAGAATGTTTATAGCAACATTATTCATAATAGCCACATAGTAGAAATCAAATGTCTATCAATAATAGAATGGATAAATTGTGATATATTCTGACACAATGGAATAATATTCAGAAATAAAAAAAACCTACAGATACATGCAAAAATACAGATGAATATCACTAATGTTATTGAACAAAAGAGAGAAATGCAAAATAAATGTGTTACATTATTTCTTTTATACAAAAGGAGGCAAAATCAATCTAAATGTAAGAAGTCAAGATGATGCTACCTTTGGGGAACAGAAAAGAGGGAATAATTATGCAAGATTACAAGGGGGAGCCTCTGGAATGGTAATACTGTTCTATATCTTATCCAGAGTGGTGTTTGCAAAGGTGTATTTACATTGTGATAGTTCATTGAGCTATACATCTCTGATGTGTGAATATTTCAGAATTGTCTTATACCTCAATTTTAAAATTTTAAAAAAGTTCCAATAAGTACAGAACAGGTGTGTGTGCTGAATTGGGATTGCAAGTAGCCAGTTTGTAATGTCTGCTTTAGACCAGCATTGGTGCCTTAGTCCATCTGGGCTGCTTTAACAAACTACTATGAACTGGGTAGCTTATAAGCAACAGAAATTTATTTCTCAAAATTCTAAAGGCTAGGAAGTCCAAGACAAGGTTCTGGCAGATTTGATGTCTGGTGAGGGCCCACTACCTTTGTCATAGACAGCATTTTATCTCCAAGTTATTACATGGCAAAAAGGGCAAGGAAGTTCGCTGGCATTCCTCTTATAAGGGCATTAATCCCATTCATGAGGGCCTAATGATCTAATCACTTCCCAAAGACTCTATTTCAAATTACCAATTAAGTTTCCACATATGACATATGAATTTGGGAGGAGGGGACATAAACATTCTGTCTATAGAAATTGGTAAATATAGTCTTTGGGAGGCCTCAAAGCATATGGGTTATGATAAACTGTAGTGGTAACATCAATCTATTCCTGTAAAATTTAGAACTGGGCCGAGCGTGGTGGTTCATGCCTGTAATCTCAGCACTTTGGGAGGTGGAAGCAAGAGGATTGCCTAAACCCATGGGTTCAAGACCAGCCTGGGCAACTTGGCGAGACCTCGTCTCTACAAAAAATAAATAAATTTGCCAAGCACAGTGGCACGCCAACTACTTGGAAGGCTACTTGGAAGGCTACTTGGAAGGCTGAGGCAGAACTACTTGGAAGGCTGAGGCAGAAGGATTACCTGAGCCCAGCAGGTAGAGGCTGTGGTGGCCATGAGTATGCCACTGCACTCCAGCCTGGGCGTCAGAGTGAGACTCCTCCTCCTAAAAAAAAAAAATTTAGAACTGTAGAATGTTGGTTCTGGAAAAGACCTTCTGGATCATTTGGGTCAGTGATTTTTCAATTTGACCTCCCTGGCAGAGGCAACCCCTTAGGTATTCCACAGAATGTCAGAACTTCTCAGAACATAGTATAAAAATCACTGATCGAGCTAACTCCCTGGTTTTACAGATAAAGAAACTGAGATTTAGAGAGACTGTGTTACTTGTTTGGGATCACACAGCTACTTGTGGAAATGTCCTGAGATTCAGTCCCATCTGATGTGCCACACATTATGTTATGCTGTTCTGGTGGAGAAGCAAGCAAGGGGGAAAGTTACATTTCTTAGGACCTTGATCTTTGGAATAGAAACTCTCCTAGTCTGTTACTCTAGGTGGTGGCATGGCAAACTTACCAAAGAGAAGCTGAGATAGAAAATGTGTTGGAATATCTTCCATCTGGGGACTGCCCTGGGGAATGGCCCTATTGGGTCACAAAGATGCAGGGCATTCTCTCATGCAGCTTAGCCTCTGACTTTCTCAGCTCCAGTTGCACATTAGAACCACCTGGGAACTTTTAAAAAAATACTGCTTCCTGGGCCTCCCCACAGACTAATTGAATCAGACTTTCTGGACTGGGCTGGAAAGGACAAGATATTCTGACCCTTATTAAGCTTTGTTTACTGAGATGTGCATGGACTGAGATCATCACATCAGATGAGCTGAACATCAAATCGGATCTTGCCAGAGGAGAAAGAAACACTAGAGAGAGGAAAAAATCCCCTTTGCCCCCTTTGCCCCCTTGTCCGGGGCTGAGATCACAGATACAATAGAAGGGAAACCATTGAAATGAATCCATCTATGGTAGGCTTCAGTGGTGGTATGATTCAACAGAAGGAATTCATATCCACTAATCATAGCCTTTTACATTTGGTCAAGAAGAAGATGTAAAGAGCTGGGGGTGGGAGGCAATAGGTAATAATGGGTAAGGCACTTGGCTAAGTGGATAGTTTCTATTTTCCCACTGTATTTCTCTCTCTCTCTCTCTCTCTCTCTCTCTCTCTCTCTCTCTCCTCCCCACCTCCCACTCCATGTTGTCTCAGATGGTGATAGCTAACTCCAGACTCTCCACCTATGTCGCTATGACCTGAGGACTTGAATGTCTTCTCAGTGCCAGCCCTAGAGATGCAGTCTCCTTTTGTCCCTAGTTACTCCTCTTATAATAAAATGTTGAGAGAATTGGGTCCTTAGATTGTGCATATAAGCGAAATTAAATTTCCTTGGTTTTATGTATGGCCTTTGGCAGGGCATGCAGTCTACAGCTCTGCTAAGAATGGGCGGATCTCTGCAAGACCCTTCTCTGAGGTCACCCTTAAAGATGCGTTTGTCCAGCCAAGGGAGCCTGACATCATCCTAACCTGGATTCTTCTCCTTTGAGCTGTAGAATGCCAGAGGTGAAAAGGACTGAAGAGTTTATTTCCTCTAGTTCTCCATTTTATAAATTAAATACGTTATTGATCAAAAGTAATTTATGCAAAATCATACAGTATGTCAGTGGAAATGTCATGGCACAAACACAATTGGTCTGAGTCTATCAGATCTCAATTTTTTGTTTTAAAAGTGTTTATAATTATAAAATATGCCAAAGATACATAAAATTATATAACAAGCACCACCTATCTTATAGCACCTAAATTTAACTAATTTTACATGTTTAGCATATTTGTTTCATATATTTTTTTAAAATGCAATGTTAAAGATTCAGCTAAAGGGAACCCCCAACCCATCTCTCTCCTTCCTTCTTTCTCCGGAGTAACAACACTTCTGACTGGTCTCATTCCCTTGAGCATTTTAATACTTTGTTCTACATATATAAGTATTGTCCACAACACTACATGATACTGTTTTGTGTCTTAATATTTGACATAATATTGTAGTCTTTTGCAGCTTCCTTTTTCATAGAACATTATATTTTTAATATCCATCTATGTTATGAATCTAGTTAATTCATTTTAGCAGCTATTATCTCATCCATGAATAAACACTACCCTGTTTGCTTATCACCCCCCAATGGAAAGTTGTTTCCAAGTTTTGTGCAAATGACTTTTCATTGAACATCCTTGCACATGTATCTGTGGGTACAAGAGTGAGAGTTACTATAGAGTGGAGACTTAGGGAAATCACAAGGTCCTAGGATATATGCATCTTCAATTCTACAAGATACAGTTATTTACACATCTCACACCTTGACTAAGCTTTGGTTGACTCTCGTTTTTACATTTAACCAATTTGATGGATGTGAAATAGCATTTATTGTTCTATCATCCTGATTGCTGGTCCAAGATGAGCATCTTTTAATATGTTTAATAGTGAATCAAATTACCTCTTATGTGAATTACCTATTCATCTGCCTTATCGTAAGGTTATTTGTCTTCTACTGATTTTTAAAGAAGGTCTTTATATATTCTAGGTTTTTTTTTTTTTTTACCTTTCTAATGTACAGCAAGTGTTTTTTTCTAGTTTGTGATTTTCAAAAATTTTGTTTGCCTTTTTAAGAGAACTTTTACATTTCATATAGTTGAATGTGAAAAACAAACTGCTTTTCCTTCTCTATACTCATACAGTACTTTTCTTCTGATACCAGGTATGTCAGTTTTTCCCTCACACCAGGCAATTCTCCACTTTTCAGTGGGCACTGACAGACATCCTACAATTTAACTCAATTCTGACACTATCTACCTGGAGATAGCAACAGACCCCACAGGTTAAGGGCTTGCCCCACAAGACCGCCCTGTGCAACTTCAGCTGCCAATTGCAAGTCAAGGTTATCACCTGTGCTTCTGACCCTCTGGCTATAAACTGGAGGTTCTAACCACCTCCTCCTTGGGTTCAATAATTTGCTAGAATGGCTCACAGAACTCAGTGAAAGAGTTTACTTAGTAAATTACTAGTTTGTTTCCTTTTTAAATAAGGGATACAACTCAGAAACAGATGGAAGGGCAAGATATGGGGGAAGGCATGCCCTCTGCAGGTGTGCCACCCTCCCATCACCTCCACATGCTCAGCAACCTGAAAGCTCTCCAAACCCCATACTTACAGGGTTTTATGGAAGCTTCATTACATAGACATAATTGATTAAACCATTGCTCATTGGTGACTGAACTCAATCACCAATCCCTCTCCCCTCTGTAGAGGGTGGAGGGGTGGAGCTTAAAGTGCCCACCCTCTAATCACATGGTTAATTTCCCTGGCAACCTACCCCAATCCAGATGCTATCCAAGAGCCCCCAGACACTAGTCCTCTCATTATTATACAAAGACATAGCTATCACTTCAGAGATTCCAAGAGTTGTAGGAACTGTGTGCCAGGAAAGGGGTGAGAGAGATTAAATATATGAGGGGGACCCCAAAATACCCAGAATTATCCGTTGGAGGATGGGCCCCTTGAAATACACTTGGAATTTGTTCCTCCAGATGAAGCAATCAACCAAAGTTTTTATCTGGAAGCTTTGAGAAGGTTACATCACCATTTGTGGAAGAAATGTTTCGAGTTGTGGCAAACAGGAGACTGGTTTTTCCATCATGACAATGTACCTGCCTACACCTCACTGAGTGTTCTGCAGTATTTTGTTTTGTTTTTGAGTTGGAGTCTCACTCTGTCACCCAGACTGGAGTGCAGTGGCCACTCCCAGCCACCGCAGCCTTGACCTGCTGGGCTCTGGCGATCCTTCCACCTCAGCCTTCCAAGTAGCTGGAACTACAGGCACGTGCTACCACTCCCGGAGAGATGAGGTCTCGCCAAGTGGCCCAGGCGGGTCTCGAACCCTCAGGCTCAGGCAATCCACTCACCTCAGCCTCCCAAAGGCATGAGATTACAGGCTGAGCCACTGAGCCCAGCTTGTTCTGCAGTGTTTGACCCAAAATGGCATGACCCTCATTTCCCACCCTCCTTATTCACCCAATCTTACCAAGAGTGACTTTTTTTGTTTCCCTGGATGAAAAAAGCCCTCAAAGGGAAACATTTGCCAATATGGAAGAAGTGAAACAAAAACGGCAGAAACACTACAAGGCATCAAAATTGATAAGTTCAAAAACTGTTTTGAGCAGTGGAAAAAGGATCTCGAAAGAGATCCTTGCATCACATAGAGAGTATTTTTTTTTTTTTTTTTTTGAGTTAGTCTCACTCCATCGCTCCCGGCCACCGCAGCCTCGACCTGCTGGGCTCCAGCGATCCTTCCGCTTCAGCCTTCCAAGTAGCCAGAACTACAGGCGCGCGCTACCACGCCCGGCTAATTTTTGATTTATTGTAGAGATGAGGTCTCGCTAAGTTTCCCAGGCGGGTCTCGAACCCATGTGCTAAGGCAATCCACTGAAGTCAGTCTCCCCAAGTGCGGGATTACAGGCTGAGCCACCGAGCCCAGTTTCACAGTATTTTGAAGGTGCCTGAAATATAAACATGAAAGAATAAATACACAATTCTTTAATAAATAAATTCCGGGGTTTTGGGGTCTCCCCTCGTGTGTTCTTTATAGATATCAACATTCATCCAAGGTTACTAGTCAGAAACCTATATCCTTCTTTCAATCTCCACACTTTTTCATCATCAGTCAAGTCAATTCTACATTATCTGCCAAAGTATTCTCGTTTCTCCATTTCCAACACCAGTGATTGGCTTGAGCTCTCAGTATTTCCCACCTTAACTATAATAACAGTTTCCTAATTGGTCTGTCTGCCTCTTGTCTCAATTCCCGCCTACCATTCTCACTGCTGCCAAGTTTATCTTTCGAAAGGCATTTCTCATCATGCCTTACCCAGCTTAAAATGCTCCCCATTGTCTACTATATAAAGTCTTAGTTCTTCAGTTGGTCATACAAGGCCCTTAATTTATTTTGGATAGCCCTCTCACATACAAGCCAAGCAAAACTAAAGTACTTATAGTTCAGCTATGCTGTTTTCTGGTGCTGTGGTTTTTGTAAATGCTGATCTCTCTGCTTGGATTGTTTTGGCAAGACTTATGCAATTTCAAATCTAGATCAGATGTCACCTCCTCCAGGAACTATTGATAAAGAACTCAACAAACATTTATTGAATACTGCCTATAGTCCAGATACTATGCTATAGGCTGAACATACAAAAAAATGCATAAGACATAGTCCAAATCTTCTAACATTAGTTATTTTCAGTTCTTGCCTCCCAAAGTGTCTGGCGCATGATTTTTACTAACCCGATTCTTCATTTTCTTTCCTGTGGACCTCAAAAATTGTCTCCATTCTTGATAAATACCGTACACATCATAAATGTACAAACATTACATTATTCTCAAATACAGATGTACCCACAATATTCAGAAAACATTTACAGACACAATTTCATTCAGGAAGTATAATTATAAATGATGAGATCACAGCTTAGCACTTTGTGGTCAGACCCTGGCTCAGTCAACACACAGAGGCACAGATTGGCTAGGGTAGTGATTAACTCTATAACTTATAAGCTGGGTGACTTTGTACGTCATCTGTAAAATGGGAACAATAATAGTCCCAGCTTCATAGTGTTGTTGAGATAGTTATTTAAGTTAATATAAAAGTGCTTAAAATAATGCCTAGCATAATATGTTTATTAAAAGATAACTATTAATGTTAGTTTATATATAAGGACAGTTGTCTCAGTCACTATCAGCAGGTCAAGTGATTTTTACTTTATATCTACAATGAAGAACTGGTTTTTGTTCTGAGTCAAATATATACTCTTATCTAATCTTTATTGAGCTAATGGCACATGTTGGAAGAATGGCCCAGGAAAGCCCAGAGCTGTGAAACTGAGTTTTCCCTTATGTAGAGCTAAGGGAAAGACACTACAATAGCACACACTGATAGAGTCAACTAGCTGTAAATACAGACTCAAGAGTAGCTGGGTGAGGATCTATAGAGTAATAGCTAAGAGCGCAAGCTCTGGTGTCAGATCACCTCACTTAGACTCGTTGCTCTACCACTTACTAGCTTTGTGTCCTTGAGCAAGTAATCTCTTTGTAATTCAATTTACAGATCTATAAAATGGGATTGATAATAACAGCCCTTATTTCATACAGTTGTGGGAATGTAATGAGCTAAAGCATGTGAAGCCCTAAGAACACTGCTTGGTACAGAGCACATTATAAACGGTGAAAAAATAAGAGGCACACAGTAGACAGAGAAACAGATAGAAACAGAATTAGCCTAAGTGTTCACTTCAAGAGAAGCAATGGAGGTAGATGTCCAACTGAATGACGGATTTCCAAGACAAAATGAGGAAATTCTAATTCTACTGTCTTAAGATAACCTTTGTTAAAGTCTTTTTTTTTTAATTGTTGTTTCTGTAGAAGTCTCTAACTGACTTTCCCCCGATTTTGTTTGGTTTAAACTACCAGGATTTCCCAGAATGTGTTCCACGAAAGATCTGCCTTAAACTATGTGTGAGAATAAACGGGTTTGTGGTTGAATAACCTTGGGTAATCCTGTATGCCATATTCCTTTGAAGAGTCAAATGTACATTAACACCCTACGGGTTTAATAAGTCCTGAAAAAATGCTTCATTTAGTTTAATCCAACATTTCTTAATCACAGGGCCCTTTCTTTCATATGCTATTTATTAACATTCCATGGAACTACTGTTCCATGGAACAAACATGGAGAAACCCTGACAGATGAATATTAAAATGCTCTTTATATCAAAGCAAGGATTGAGGGGCATGGGAGGGAGCTGTGGGAGGAGAAGGCTCACATTTTTTTTAGACTGGGATTGAAAATTTACTGAGGACAATTCACAAAGTCAGAAACCATACAAATCGCTCAAGGTCACAGACGCCCAAACACACACAATATTGCTGGGAGTATGCACAGGGTCTCTGGAGCCCCCTTTACTCTGGAGCCCTCTCCTTCTAGTGCTGGAATCCCACTGTGAAAGATCTAAAGGTTCCTAAACATATTTTACCATCTGACCTTGACCACGTGCTTCTGAATTTACTTTCTGGAAGAGGCTACAAGAAAAACATTTATGTGAAGAGGCCCACTGAGAAAACCAGAGGCCAGATAGAAATGAAAGGGGAGGAAGAAAGAGAAGAAGACAGGGTTGAGAAGTCAAATCAGATCCAGGAAAGGATGCTTTTCCAGCTGGAGGTGAGATAATGACTAAAACAGCACCAGTGAAAAGGTTCCTTCACAGAAGAGGAGGGCAATATGTTGGCTTCTAAGGTCAGTGACCAGAGTGAGAGCTTCCTGAAAACATGCACCTTCATAATTCTTTCTTTCTTTTTTTTCTGAGTCAGTGTCTCACTTTGTCACACAGGCTGGAGTGCAGTGTCACACTCAGAAAAATGTGATGACTGATAGAGTTTCTGCCATTGAAAACAGAGAGACAGATTACACACTGGGTGAGAAGAGACCTAGAGTCTTTGCAAAGTCAAAGATCAAAACTTTTATCGTGCGAGGTTAAAACTTTGAGATTGTCAAGTTCTGTGAGGGGCTGCAGAGTAACAATATAGTATGAGGAAACAAATAAAAAGAAATATATATATTTATTTATTTTGAGTCAGAGTCTCACTCTGTCACCCAGGCTAGAGTGCTGTGGCATAATAAAATCTACCACAGCCTTGACCTGCCTGGCTCAGGCAATCCTTTTCTCTCAGCTTTCCAAGTAGATGGGACTACAGGTGTGTGCTACTACACCCTGCTCACTTTTTGGTTTGTTGTAGAGATAAGGTCTCGCCAAGTTGCCCAGGCTGGTCTTGAACCCCTGGGCCCAGGCAATCCTCTCACTTCAACCTCCCAAATTGCTGGATTACAGGTGTGAGCCACCACACCTGGCCAAAATATACTAATGTTAACAATGCCTACCTATGGAAAGGGGAAGCAGAATTTTTAAAATTTCATTACTTTATATTTTTCTTGCTGGGTGCAGTAGCTCACAATTGCAATCCTAGCACTTTGAAAGGCCAAGGGCAACACAGGAAGACCCACATCTCTATTCAAGAAAAGGGGAGGAGGACAGACTTGCAAGAAGCGAGATTTCCCAAGAATTCCGGGCGACCGTGCCAACAGGCGTCCTGGGCGGGCGGGGTGAGTCGCGGGCGCGTGTTCCAGGGGCGGGGGGACCCCAGGTAGGGAGGTGACGGCGGTCCTC